>NW_018734712.1:0-29148 GCF_002204515.2 Aedes aegypti
GGGAGATAACCAACATTCGACTTCCAACGCTGTCTCATGCCCTGGTAATTTCATCAATGACGTGGAAAATACAACATCTGCTTTCGAGTTGTCAACGGAAATCTCAGGTGATCCAGACGCACTGCCTGCCGCACTGAGGAACCTCTGACCCACTCAACCCAGTCGTGCTTCCTGATGCAGTTCTTCCAAGTCGTTCTGGTCCTGTGGTTGAGATCGGGGACGAGGTCTTCCAAGCTTCCTTATCAGGCAAGTATTCGTCCATTAGAAACAATGCTCTGCTTGATAGTTGTTTGACTTTCAGCCAACCCTCTGGCAATCATTCACCACAACCTGACATTTGTCCTGGACAAAATGGATCTCCTGCCCCAGAACACGTGCTGACGATTTTCTATCAAAACGTACGTGGGTTACGTACTAAGATCGAGGATTTTTTCCTAGCAGTAACTGATTCGCAATACGATGTCATCGTTCTCACCGAAACCTGGCTCGACGATAGAATTACTTCGGCCCAGCTATTCAACAATCAATTCACGGTTTTTCGAAACGACAGGAACCATCTCAACAGTAATAAAGCTCGTGGTGGGGGGGTCCTGATTGCTGTGTCCAGGCGACTAAGTTGTTGCCTTGATCCTACACCGGTTAGCTCTTCTTTGGAACATCTGTGGATCAAAATCAAGACCCCGTACAGAACTACAAGTATTGGTGTTATGTATTTACCCCCTGATCGCAAATCCGATGTGCGCATCATTGAGAGCCACATTGATTCGATTAATTCTATACTCTCGCATTTGGAAGTGAATGATTTCGCGCTTCTGTTTGGCGATTACAACCAGTCTGGATTCATTGTGGAACACATCACCGAACGAAGCTCCTTCCATTGATGTTTTGCGGTCACACTTTCCAATTGGTTGCAGCAGTCTCCTTGACGGATTCAATCTCAACGGTTAACCACAAATCAATTCTATTTTCAATAGAAATTTGCGTATGCTTGATCTTGTGCTTACGAATGAATCTGTTCTAACCATACTGCACAGTTTCCGAAGCGTTAGAACCGTTGGTCAGCCTTGATCTAGATCATCCCTGCGTTAGAAACGTCTGTGAGGTTACCCTTGCCACTCAATTCGTAGAGATGGCTGATTTGCCTCAACTGGACTTTCAACAGAACAGATTACGAATCCCTAAACGTATCCTCAACAATGCTGACTGGAATGCAATCGAAATGTGCACCTCCGTTAATGAAGCAGTGGATTCTTTGTTATGGTTTTAATGCAAGCTATTTCGATTTCTACCCCCTCTGCGCAGACCTGCTCCGAACCTCAATGGAGCAATAGTCATCTACGTCATTTGCGGCGTCAGCGTTCTAAAGCCAACTACGAAAATACTGGTAAATCTCGTAACCCTTACATAAGCGAGTGTTCTCTTTGGCCAGCAATGAATATCGGATATACAACAGATACCGGTATATTGCTTTACACACGTCGCACACAGGAAATCTCCGAAGAAACCCCCAAGCAATTCTGGTCGTTCGTCAATGAGAAAAGGAATGAGGGAGGGCTCCCAACTGAAATTCATCTGGGACAATTGGTGGCTCAGACGCCGCTGGAAGAAAAGCAATCTTCTGGCTCAACACTTCAAAAGCGTATTCAACGATTACTTTGCAACTTCAGGCTCATGCTGAGGAGGCTACAAGAGCAACTCCCACTGATGCATTCAACTTTACAGTCTTTGACGTTTCTCCTGCTCTTGTTGTATCTGCTATCAAAAAAGCTGAAAAGTTCTAATGCTTCTGGTCCTGACGGTGTTCCATCCTGTATAGTGAAAAAGTGTTCAACAGAGTTAGCCGAACCTTTATCGATGTTGTACAACCTCTCCCTACGGCATGGCGAATTTCCGCGACAATGGAAGACATCCTTCATGTTCCCAGTATACAAAAAAGGCGATAAGCAAAACGTAGAAAATTACCGAGGCATCACATCACTTAGCGCCCTGCCTCAAAAGTGTTTGAAATCATCGTTAACGATGCTCTTTTTGCTAGTTGCAAAGAATTACATATCCAGTGATCAACATGGATTTTTCCCAAAACGCTCGGTATCTACGAATCTTGCTCCGTTTATTTCGTTATGTGTGAGGAGTATGGACGCTGGAACTCAAGTTGATGTTGTTTATACAGATCTTAAGGCGGCGTTTGGACCGCGTTGATCATGTGATAACTTGCTGGCAAAGTTAGAAAAACTAGGCGTGTCCTCACAGTTGGTTCGATGGTTCAAATCATACCTAACTGATCGTGTTCTCTGTGTGAAACTTGGTTCTGCTCAGTCGGACACATTTACTAATCAGTCAGGGGTGCCTCAGGGCAGTAACCTAGGACCATTGCTGTTTAGCATTTTTATTAACGAAGTCGGAATTATTCTTCCACGAGGGTGTCGCTCTTTCTATGCTGACGATGTCAAACTATATTTAGTAGTTCGATGCGCCGAAGACTGCCTTCGGTTGCAAAATATGATAAACGCTTTGAGCAATGGTGCTCTTCTAAACTTCGTTACATTGAGTACATCAAAATGCAATGTTATCACCTTTCATCGCAAGCTGAAGCCGATTCTACATGAATACAAGATTGGCAGTCAACTATTACAACGAGTTGATAACGTTCGTGATTTAGGACTCATCTCGATACAGCTTTGACTTTCAACATTCACTACTCGGACCATCAATCGCTAAAGCAAATAGGGCAGCTGGGATTCATCTTCCAAAATTGCTAGCGAATTCGTGATCCATTGTGTTTGAAAAGCTCTATATTGCTCCTCGTCCGGTCGATATTAGAATTTAGTGATGTAGTTTGGTGTCCATATCAAATAACCTGGATTACTCGAATTGAGGCTATCCAGAGAAGATTCATTCGCTCATGCTCTACGATCGCTACCCTGGGACGATCCTGTTAATTTTGCCACCTTATGAAGACCGATTGTCAGCTTTTGGGCCTTGAAACTTTACAGAAGAGAAGAGCTGTCAACCAAGCAGTATTTTGCAGCTAAATCCTTATTAGCGAGAATTAGATGCTCCCGCATTATTGGACGGAATTCGAGATATACGCTCCAACCAGGAATCTCCGCTCCAGAGCCTTTCTTAACCTTGGACACCGATCCGCCAACTATAGCTTGCACGATCCAATACGGTTTATGTCAGCCAGATTCAACGAGTACTACGAGCATTTTGACTTCAACCGATCAGCTCTCGCCTTTCGACATAGCTTACAACGTAATACGGTACCGTAGGGCATAATCTCTTGATACAGTTGTTTGGCGATTGGCATTATGTTTAATTGATTTTAATATGTTTTTTTTTGTGTGCTTAATTGTTATTGTTAGATATAAGTTGTAATTCTTGTGTAATGTTTTGTGAGAAAAGATATGGGGTTTTTATGCTTTTTGAGCAAGGTTTATATGTCAACCAACTCAAGGGGGCTTTTTCCTCATCATATATTTCATTAAGACTGAGAGTCAGATGAAATTAAATAAATAAAATAAATAAATAAATAAAACCAACAATCAAGACGCTCAGCACGTATCAGGAAGAGGAAATCTCAAATCTGCACCTCCATCAGCGGATAATGAAAATAACTTGCTTAGCAGGATTGGACTGGATGCTGCCAGCTTGGCACATGACAAAACGGCACCATTACCGGAAGCGGCATGTAATGCTGCTATTTACGAACGCCATTCATCTACTTCGCTATGGCATCGAAATACCCCAACAAAGTAGCTCTTCATATCTGCCCAGTAAGAGAATTTCATCTGTTGAGCAACAAGCACTTACCGTCAGCCATTGTACACCACAAAGAACTACCACAGATATGAGGAACTCGAACACCCGCTTCGCTATTCAATGGAACATAAACGGTTTTACTAACAATCTTGCAGATTTGGAGATCTTATGTAAACATAACCCACCAATTGCCCTAGCGCTACAGGAAGTCCACCGCACCAACTGCCAGAGGTTGGACAGATCGCTCTCAGGCAAATATCGCTGGATTTACAAGTGTGCCTCAAACATATATCATTCTGTAGCCATTGGAATCCTAGCACAACTTTCTTTCACGCAAATTGAGCTAAACACAGACCTCCCAATCATTGCTGTTCGCCTCAAAGCACCTTTCCCCATTTCTATAGTATGCTTCTATCTTCCCTGTGGAAATATAGCAAACCTTGAAGAATCACTTCTGAATGTCTGGAACGAAATCCCCGAACCAAGGATTTTGCTTGGAGACTGTAACGGCCATCATCAGATCTGGGGCAGTCCAAAGTCCAATCCCCGAGGCATGACCATGGTATCAGTGGCTGAATCTACTGGATCTACCATACTCAACGACGGAACGAAAACTTTCATCAGAGGCCAGATCGAGTCCATCGTGGATATATCCATGGTTAGTGCTTCTATTGCAAACCGTTTCTTTTGGAGCGCCAGTGATGATCCAATGGGAAGCGATCATTATCCAATAACCATCTATCTCAATGAGCAACCACCAGCAACTTCACGTCGGCCGCGGTGGATTTATGATCAGGCGGACTGGGTATCCTTCCAAACACGTATGGACAGCATGCTCGAGGCTAACGAACCAAGCAATATATCCGATTTAATTGACACCATCCATCAAGTAGCCTCTGAAACAATTCCTAAAACCAGTTCAATCCCAGGTCGCAAAGCCCTCCCCTGGTGGTCACCAAGAAATTAAAAAAATCGTTAAAGCCAGGAGAAAGGCGCTTAGGAGAGCCAAAAGAATCCCAGATGGCAACCCACAGAAAGAAATCGCCTATAGCACATACAAAATTTTACGAAACAACTGCCGACAGTCTATCAGAGACGCCAAAACATCAGAGCTGGACGAAATTCCTCGATACAATCAATGACCAACCAAACCTCCGCCGAATTGTGGCAGAAAGTGAACGCTTTAAACGGCAAACGCAGCTTCGCAGGTCTTGCAATCAATCATCAAGGAGTCACTACGCGTGATCCCTCCGAGATAGCTAACATTCTAGCTGAACATTTTGCCAGCATGTCTGCAATTGGGCGATACGACCATGCTTTCGTTCGTATCAATAATGTTACCATGGACTCCCTCAGCAGCTTTCGGATCCCTCCCGAATCTCATCATGAGATTAATCTCCCCTTTTCATTGGCTGAACTAAATTTTGCACTTCAACATGGAAAGGGAAAATCCGCCGGGCCGGACGAGGTAGGATACCCTATGTTGAAATATCTCTCTGAAAGCGGTCGATCTCTTCTACTCCGGCTGTTAAATAATGAATGGACTAGAAAAACCCTGCCGGCCAATTGGAAACATAGTATAGTTGTTCCTATCCCAAAAAACTCGGGCTACTCTAACGAACCAGATAGCTTTCGGCCAATTTCTTTAACATGTTGCATCTCGAAAGTGTTAGAACGAATGGTGAACCGCCGGCTGATTCGTTACCTCGAAGATGGCAATTATCTAGATCATCGCCAACACGCGTTTAGGCCTTGCCACGGAACAGATACTTATTTTGCCTCGCTAGGGCAGGTTTTAGACGACGCCCTCAACGACAACAACCACATTGAGATTGCAACTCTCGATCTGTCTAAAGCCTATAATCGCGCATGGACTCCAAGCGTCCTTAGGCAGCTGGCAAATTGGGGCCTCTCCGGCAACATACTCCACTTTATCAAAAACTTCTTGACTGGTCGAACTTTCCAAGTCCTCATAGGCAATCATCGATCGAACGTTACCGTTGAAGAGACTGGAGTTCCTCAAGGCTCCGTTATTGCGGTCACTCTATTCCTAGTTGCCATGAATAGCATTTTCAAATCATTACCGAAAGGAATATTTATTTTTGTATACGCGGACGATATTGTCCTAATCGCTGTTGGAAAACATCCGGTGGCACTCAGAAGGAAACTACAAGCCGCTGTAAATGCAGTTAACAAATGGGCACATTCATCAGGCTTCCAGCTATCAGCGGAAAAAAGTGCTAGGTCTCACATCTGCACTTTTAATCACCGTCCACCGAAAAAGGCCATTACTATTCACAACACACCGATACCGTTCAAAAAGTCTCTACGAATCCTAGGCGTCCGTGTGGATCGTCGACTTACCTTTAACGATCACTGCAGTGAAGTAAAAAGGAACTGTAGGACCAGGTTGAACTTATTAAAGATTCTTTCAAGACCACATACGACGAATAACCGCAATACGCGTTTAAAAATCTCCAGGGCCATTATTGAGAGTAAACTCTTTTATGGCTCTGAGTTAACATGCAGAGCTTCCGACACACTTAATAGAACATTGGCTCCTGTATACAACAATGCCATACGGATAGTTTCTGGCCTACTACCCTCAACCCCAGCGATAGCAGCGTGTGTCGAAGCTGGTATGCCACCATTTAATTACGCGCTGGTCACCGCAGTGTGTAGAAAAGCAGTCAGCTTTCTAGAAAAACCTTTAAGAGCCAATCTGAAGTCTTCATCCTCAAGGAGGCCAACAGACTTCTAATATCAGTGGCCAATCAGAGACTCCCTCCAGTTGCAGTAATCCACTGGACAGGAGCAAGAAATTGGCGCGCTCCTTTACCCAATGTCGACCTTTCAATCAAAAACAACTTTAAAGCTGGAGATAGCTCCACGATACTGCGTTCAACATTTGCACATCTTTTGGCCACAAAATACGCTTACCACACACAGCGGTACACCGATGGATCCAAAGCTCGGGGTGCAGTCGGAATCGGTATACTCAGTGGGAACCAAAACATCTATCATCGTCTACCTAACATGTGCTCCATATTCTCTGCTGAGGCCGCAGCAATATACCTAGCAGCCTCCTTACCGTCGGATGACCCTATTGCTATTTTCACCGATTCTGCTAGTGTCATCTCAGCACTCAACTCCCAGTCTTCTCGTCACCCATGGATACAGGCAGTTCAATCGATTCTCAACATAAACAACAATATAACCTTCATCTGGATACCGGGGCACTGCGGTATTCGGGGGAATGAATCTGCAGACCAGCTGGCTGCCATAGGTCGTTCGAATAGAAATCTCTATAACCGAGAGGTCCCGGGTTCCGATGTGAAAAAATGGGTGGCCAATACAGTACGGTTGGCTTGGTCTCAAGAGTGGCATAATAGACGTAGCCCTTTCATACGCAAAATAAAAGGAGAAACACACAAATGGGAGGACGTACCCAAACTGAAAGACCAACAAATCTTATCAAGATTGCGCACTGGTCATACGAGATTATCCCACAATATGGGAGGTGATATTGAATTCCGTAGACGCTGCGACCCATGCGGGGTGCATAACTCGGTTGAGCATTTCATATGTGAATGTCCGATCTTTAATTACCCTAGAGAACTCTATAACATCGGCTCAATACGGGACGCTTTGAAAAATGACCCATCTAGTGAATCCGCCACAATCTGTTTTTTGAAGGATGCAGAACTATATAACATCATCTGAGATCTCGAAAACCCGACGACTTCAAGAAATCATCGAGATATCCAACACTATCCTGTCCAACCGATAACTACGTCCCCCTCAAACAAACCATAGTATGAATATTCTGATAATGATAACAAATATGTGTAATGATATTGTAAAACTAAATTGAAATGTAATCTACCCAGGAGGGCACCTTTCGCCCTGTTTTTTCTCAAAGAGGTGAACCCGCCTAAGGCTGAAAGCCTCTATAATAAAGAAAATCAAATCAAATCATTTAATCACAGTTTGAAAAAAAAATCCTGATTCTCCTTATGATCTCAAGATCTACTGCGTAAATCCATCAAATTCGGAAATACTGACCACAACTTGCGAAACCCGCTTTCTCACTTGAATCATTAAGTTTGGACCAAAGGCCGCTACAATTTTGAATTTGAATACCCATTTCACTTTTAGAATGAAGCGGGCATTCCGTGCTTTTCATTTTTGCCACATTTAGCGAAACACATATGTTTGCAAAGAAGATGTGAATTCAGAGATTTACCTTTTCTTGTGTTCGAAATAGCAACCATATCACAGAGATTTGACTTATTCAATTTTTCAATATTTTGCATTGGTTGGCCGTAGCGGTAAACGCGCAGCAATTCAGCAAGACCAAGCTGAGAGTCGTAGGTTCGAATTCACCGGTCGGGGACCATTTCGTAAAGGAAATTTTCTCGGCTTCCCAGGGCATAAAATACGAATATATACGAATGCAGAAATGGTTAATCGGCAAAGAAAGCTCTCAGCTAATAACTGTGGAAGTGCTCACACAAAACTGAGAAGCATGCTCTGTCCCAGTAGGGACATAATGCCAGCCAGAAAGAAGAAGATAAGCAAATTGTTTCTTCTTTGTTTTGTATTGCAAGATGATCCTAAATTTTTAAACAATGATGTCAGTAGTTGCTCAACCAAAAAACCAAAAAGAGATTCTCTGCCAAGTGTTGTAAAAAATAGTTACGAGGGAACAGTAAGTAGATTCTATTGGCACTCTTATCTAAAAATCCGTATAAATCTTCACATTTATGTTGATGTATCAACATCATCATTAGTCTTTCTGTAACTTATAGTTATATTCACATTTTCCCATCATCCACTTATTGCGGGTGATTTATTTGAACACTTCAAAGCAGATATAATCACACACTGGAGCGCGGCAGCATTTCTTGATGTTGTCTAATTAATTTATGAGTGACTTGTACATTTAAGTATAAACGATTGCTTGTATCCTAAGAGCAAATACTGTCATAATGACAATTTGAGCGCTGATAGACCGTCAGTATCGTGGCCATTAGAAGGCAACACGTGGTTCATATTTCGTCAAACCTTCCTCTGCCCGGATAGTCCCTATTGTTATAACGATAGATTCGTCAGATGTATATTTATTTTCAATTTTACGCCAACTACTATTATCTTTTGTTCGAAAAATTTCTACCAGAAACGAATTCGAGACATTGAAGGATACCAAAGGATAGACTGCAGTTGATGCTTAAAAACTATGTTAAACATTTCCCATCATACTCAAGAATATGCTTCTGTCCATCACCATAAAATGAAACACATCGAACTCTAGCACACAAGACAAAATAGGGAACCATTGACCCTAGTGTGTATACCACCGGGTACCTTAATTTCGTAGTCGCTTCGTCAAATCTTCAGTAATGTCGATATGATACTAAACCTGAAAGTATATTAAATATGAAGCTTGAACTTTCTATTGCGTCATATTAGTTTACTATTGACGCAAAAACATTAGTACGAACAATTACTGCAGAAATATGTTAATTGATCCAACTTTTAAAGCATTAGGAATGAAATACACACCAGCCCAATAATATTTTTGATAGCCTTATGAGAAATATCAATCAATGTTCCATTCGAATCTATCAGACTGTATCATGTTACATTGTTTCACCTCAGCGAAGCCATCAGTGCCAAGACACCGAAACACATCTGAACTGAGACGAAATTTTGCAAAAGACGATGACATCATAATGTTTCTTCCATTAATCACGTGGATGTTGAATGTCCGTTCTAATGATCATTTCGTCTTTCTTCAATCTTTCAGAACCGGCATACGCTTACATAACCTCATAAGCAATGGGGACTTCGTATAAGCTTGGAATGGACGAACTTTCCGGTCGGTCTTCCAACAGCATATGGAAGGCGCTGGTCGCTGAATTCATTGGTGAGTATTTTTGCTAGCGAGTTGTTCTCCATACCATGAAGATTATTTCTAAAATTTTGTCTTTCAATTGATTTAGGTATCTTCATCCTGAACTTTTTTGGCTGCGCTGCATGTACTCATGCAGCTGGAGATAAAACACTCATTTCACTTGCTTTTGGTCTGAGTGTATTCATGGTTGTGATGGTAAGTCTATTTGTTTTCTAGAATCTATAAGGTAGATGTAGCAATGCAATGAGTTTACTTCGCTCCCGAAGAAACTAGTCACTATAACTTTTACGTCACGTAGACTATCGTGAAGATAAGATTCGATCCCAGGTCCTCGACGTGACAGGTGTTCGTTCTAATCACTACTTGAGGTCCGTCCTGATTATGTTATCTCTACACAGTTTAAAAATAATGAAGATTACACGTCATGTAAACTTCATTTATGCGATGTAAACATGATGTCATGTAAATTTAAGTCTGAAATCATGTAAAAATGTGTTATATATCATGTAATCACACAGGATCCTGCTGGATTACACGACATATAATTGAAGTTTACATGACATATCATGTAAATATTCATGATATTCAACGCTCCAATTATGTGCATTATATGTCTCACAAATTTACACGTTTCGTTCGAACTGTGTATCATTGAGACCTCAAATTAAAGAGGACAAATTCAAATTTATTAGAGAAGACTTGATCTTCCCCTTTTTAATATATGCACTGAAGCCAAGCGAAGACATTTTTATGTACACATTTTATCGCCATAGAGATATCACAATTCTAAGAAAATAAAAATTTCCAGATATATTTTTATTGCACCACAAATATAATGTCTGTATTTGAGCTGAGGGATCAAGTGCCCCTAGCCTGCACATTTCAAATTGTAATGAACAGTAACAAAATAAGATAATTTTAAGTTTTGCGTTTGATGTTGCTTATTTAAATCTCCAAAATCTAAAAATTATAGACAATTGTTAAAACATACGATAAGTTGTTAAGATTTTTCGAAGCTATTCAAAACATCTCTGTTGTTTTTTTTTAATCAAATTAAAAGCTATTGGAACAAACTGCACTTCAAACATTATTCTTTTTATCATCTGATGGATTTCCAGCTCAGAAATTGTCTTTCGTGTAGACAAAGTAGGGTGCACTTTGGCACTTCCATGATTCACTTTGGCATGGGTTTTTTCCCGATCGAATTGTCTGAAACTTTGCAATAAGAAACACTTCAGTACGACGCGTATTGTGGC
Organism: Aedes aegypti; assembly: GCF_002204515.2. Taxonomy (NCBI): domain Eukaryota; kingdom Metazoa; phylum Arthropoda; class Insecta; order Diptera; family Culicidae; genus Aedes; species Aedes aegypti. The sequence goes on from NW_018734712.1 coordinate 10,936, forward strand.
CAAATAGGAGCTCAGCAGCTTTCAAAAAAAAAAACGCTGTCGAAGTGAATCAAAAGTGCGAAGAATAGGATCCGGCTCCCTGTTGCATAAGATTACTTAGAATAAAGCTGTTCTAGGTTTTGAGAAAATGGGATGAGATCAAGTCTACCCAGTCTTCCCTATTCACGAGTACGAGTACTCACAGGAATATCAGGAGGTTCACTGGTATTTATGAGTATTCTTGGTATTCCCGGATTATCAAGCATACTCATAGATATTCTCAAGAGCTGTAGTATATACGAATGCTCGGGTATTCATGGATAACACTCCGGAACAAGTTATTGTCTCAAGCACCAAAATATCGATATTTACTCTATTTGGGGTCTCTAAATCTATTACCAGGTCCGTCACACTCGGGCTCAGATTAGGTACCACATCTAGTACTGCATTTCGTCCCTCGGTAGTGCAAAAGGTACCCAAGTTTGACAGATCGCAGTACACTTTTCACGGCATTCTAGATTACCTTATGAGCCATAAAATTTTGGGCAACTGCAAGGGACATGGAGGTCTTTAATTTGTCTTTGCTATTACTGTTTTCAAAAAAGCTTTAGCATGTCTTGTTTTTGAGATTTTTTATGTTTAACATGAACTATTGATCTATTTTTGACCTTAAATGCAAGTTTACCAGGTTGTATGCTGATTTATTTTCTTAATTTACTACAGAAATCAGTGTTAAAGAACACAAAACAACGACGTTTGTAAAACTTGCGTTACTAATAAGCTAATTTTGATAATTTGAAAAAGTATTGTATCAGGCCCTATAAAAGAAACGACAAATTTTGTATGGACTTTTTAAACATGTTTGATGAGCTGTAGCAAAAAAATGTGACGTACTGGATCATTTCTGAGAGCAACAATGCAGCATCCCTAAATTTACCATAGACATATCTTTGAGACACTTAAAATGATTAATTTTGTTCCGAACGAATCCTAAATCAGTATATTGTCGACGTGGATCTAAAATATGCATTAATCATTTCAAATCAAAATGTTTCACTCAACTGAGTTGATCTTGTACAGATTATGAGCTTTTTAGACTTCTCCAATGAAGACTGAACCTGTAGGCGTGATCCTCAGCCATGTTTTCTCAACCATTTTTATCCTAACTAGTGGTCCCGGCAAACTTCGTCTTGCCATCAAGTAGGCTGTTGAAAAACGCCATGGAACGCTCCGTGGAAAATGGAAGTTCCGTTCACTCCTATTTTTTCAACTTTCCCGTTAAATATCCTTTGCTTTTTTTTGTTTTAAGTTCGTTTAGAGTAGGTGAAAAGTGTCGCGATCGGTTAGTTCTGTTTGATCTATCGACCTTGACGCTTGCTCCTACGGGGGCGAGCGACGGAGGCAGGATCAAACATGTCGCGCGTCGGTCTAGTAAGTGAAAAAGTGGCGTGATCGGTTAGTTCGGTTAGAGTAAGTGAAAAGTGCCGCGATCGGTTAGTTCTGTTTGATCTTTCGACCTTGACGCTTGCTCCTACGACGGGGGCGAGTGACGAAGGCAGGATCAAACATGTCGCGCGTCGGTCTAGTAAGTGAAAAAGTGGCGTGATCAGTTAGAGTAAATGAAAAGTGCCACGATCGGTTAGTTCTGTCTGATCTTTCGACCTTGACGCTTGCTCCTACGGGGGCCAGCGACGAGGGCAGGATCAAACATGTCGCGCGTCGGTCTAGTAAGTGAAAAAGTGGCGTGATCGGTTAGTTCTTTTTGATCCTTTGACCTTGACGCTTGCTGCTGGGCAGTGCGTCAAAAAAGCCAAGTTTTTTTTCCTTATCGGGTCGCGCGCCTTTTTTTCTGAGTGCTTTTATATAGCCGAGCAAACGAGTGAGGCTGAGAGTGGATTGTGGCTGCACAGTGAAGGATAAAGGATCAATTGGTGAGCTCGTTTCATGCTACTATTTCTAATCTATAAAATATGTATGACTGCACATTTAATCGTTACAATTGTGGGACGTAAATATGAATTTTCAACAAACTATGAATTGTTCGTCACTGTGAGTGTCGACACAAACTCTGATTCATGAATTATTTATGTTTCACTTTTTTTTTATTTTCAGAACACCCTTTTTACCTTTATTAAAATTTATTATTTAGTAAAAATAAAAAAAACTTTGAATGGTTCGACATTACAAGTGTAGACTTGCGAAAAGTTCACTTTATTCAACAAACTTTGGATGGTTCGCCACTGTAAGTGTCGGCATAAGAATAAGAGTGTTCTATGATGTTCCAACCAATTAAGTTTTTTGTTTCTTTTCAAATAAGTAAAATATAATAACACATGATTTTGTCCTGACAGCTGTAGGAATGTTACATGTAGGTATTTGTTCAACAAACTTTGAATGGTTCGTCACCTCAAGTGTCGGCATAATTTTCCACTACATAGAAATTGTTCATATCAAATGAAAGTATTATATTTACAAATCATTATTTATCATGGTCTAATCGCTTATCAAAGTGAATCCTGTGACCCAACGATCCTTCCCATTAACAAACATCCCTCCCAGTAACCTTTGTGGAGATGCAGAGGCTAACACGGTCTCCAAATAGCAAAGGTTACACACTAACATTCCTTCCCCCAATCCCACCTGACTGCAAGGACGTGGCCGGCGCCGTTATTGACCCTGTATAAATAGAGGTACTGAATTATGCACATTGAAGAAGATTATGGCCAATCCCAGCCAAACTTCTAGTTGATTCTTTGTGCATTTTCACTGACTTCGGTCAATCACGGAATAGCAACCATTGATATGTGTAGTCAGTCTAAGCTAAGCTAAGCTAAGCTTCCCGTTAAATATCCTTTGCTTTTTATACACACAAACACGTCGGAACACTTCAGGAACATAACTGTAGAAGAATCATTCTAATCCGTCGAGCCGTTCTCAAGCCATTTCGTGACATACAAACACCACTCCATTTTTATTTATTCCTAACTAGTGGTCCCGTCAAACTTCGTCTTGCCATCAAGTAGGCTGTTGTAAACGTCAAGAATTCCCCCATACAAAATGACACCTTAGTCTTCTCCCGTTTTCCCAATTATTTCGGAGACTTTCCAGAAATTTTTCCTCGCACGAACACGTCGCATCTCTTGAGGAGTATAATAGTGAAAAACTTGCGTCAATCCTTTGACTCGTTCTCAAGTCATTTCGTGACATACAAACACCACTCCATTTTTATTTATTCCTAATAGTCGATAGTGTTTGTAAAAGTTTTGTTTGAAATTCTTGATAACTTTGGGAGTACATATAACAGTTTTCCAAACAAAAATTTTGTTGAACTTTTCAGATTTAAGAGACATAGATACAGGCTGTAGGGGACACTGGGTAGACTTGTTCCCCCGAGGAGACTTGATCCCTCTCTTTTCTCTCGGATTCTAGAATTTTATTCCAAGTAATTTAGTGCAATACTTCTTTTCTACGAACGACAATGTCTGAGCTAAAAATTCATCTGATGTAATAATGAATAATATTTTAACAGCAGTTGGCTTGTATCAGAAGCGCATCCACGTTCGAAACCATGGGTTGGACAAACGTTGGCAAAAATGTTGTACACAGTAAAGCTAAGAAAAATTTTAACCCTATGGATTCTGAAACTGAAAATGAAAGTTACTATATTTCTTAAAGTGGTTCAAAAAATCGTTTTTGCTCCACACCACTCATTCGATTTTAAATCAAATTCTGAGTCTTCTCCCAAAATTTGAGCTCATTTTAATGAAAACTGGGACTGCACAAGCCCTTTAAAGTTTATATGGAAATTACTATGGGAAAAGCAAGCAATTCACTCAATCGGTCGTAGTGTTTGCCGATGTGCTCTTGGGGATTAGAGCTACGTTGGTACTGTGAGATACAATAACCAGCTACAACTTTGCCGAAAACCGTTTTTTAAATCGGACGCCCCAGTAATTAGTTTTTAATTTTTGAATGAATTGTAAAACTTTGGCTACAATTATTGGCAATGTTGCCTGTTCAGAAGTTAAATGAGCACTGCTGAAGAATTTGCGACTGGATATAAATCAATAAATAATTACTGAGGCGTCCGATTTGAAAACGGTGAAAGTTGTAGCTGATGAATATATCTTACAGTATCAATGTAGCTCTAATCCGAAAGAGCACATGGGCAAACACTATGACCGATTGGATGAATTGGTTGTTATTCTCATAGTAATTCTCATATAAACTTTAAAGGGCTTGTGCACTCTCAGTTTTAATCCGAATGTGCTCAAATTTTGGGAGGCCACTCAGAATTTGATCTAGAATCGAATGAACGGTGTGGAGCAAAAACGCGAAGGGTATCACAAAACTAAAAAGCTTTCCGTCTTCATGAATTTTGCTTAGGCCGAATTTTGCCTCAAAAATTCAGCTTAGATTTTTCCAAGAAGTACTACAGAAATAGAATTTATCCAAAGATTATTTCGGAAATCATAAAAATTCCTACAAAAAATCTATGAGAAATTTTTCAAGAAAGTTCTGATTCCTCCAAAATTTTATCCTCAAATTTCCCCGGGACATCCTTCAAGATTTCTGGTCAAAACATCTTCTAAAATTCAATCAATAACTTCTCCAGAAATGCCTCAAGGATTTTTAGAGATTTTCTATGAAATTGTCTTTCAGGATTACATAAGATTTCAACTAGATATTTATCTTAAGATACCTTCAGCAATTGCTCCAGAGATTCCTTCTAAGATTTCTACAGGAATTTCTCCACTAATTCTATGAGGTTTTCTAAAGTAAGTCTTGAATGTTTTTATTTTAAGGGTCTCTTCCAGGAATGTCTCAATGGAAAAGCCCAGAATATTTTCCTGAAAAATAAATCCGTGAGATATTTTTGACGAAAATCCTAAAGTAACCTCTGATAAAACCTGTTCACCCTTAGTGAACAAAAACCTCTGGAAGAACTCTTGGACTTACGAGGATGTTTGAAAAGATTGCATAGATAATTTGCAGGGATAATCGAATAGAATCATTAGAATCTCATGATAGTATTTCGCAGAATACAGAGATAGAATCTCGAAAGAAGTTGTGCAGGAATGAATGGAGGAATTATTGGAAAAATTGCTGTAGTATTTATTGGTGTAAAAACTTGAATAGATTTTTGAAGATTGCGTGGAAATGTTTTGATAAACATTTTGAGAAATATTTTGAAAACTGCAAGGGTAGTGTTTGGATTTAATGCTGGAATATACTTGGGTGAAATGCTGAAGAAATTCATAGAAAAAAGACTTGTTCGAAGAACCTCTCAAGGAATACCTGGGTCCCTGGGAGGAAATGTGGATGAATTTTTGAACAAGTGGAAGAATTCCTGCAGGATTGTTAAAAAAAACTTTTAAGCTATTTTTCAAAAAAAAAACTCTGGAATAAGCCTTTGTGGATTTCCTCGGAAGAAATTCTGGAAATAATTGGAAGATATCCTACAGTAAAAACTGGAGAATTCTGTTGATGAATTAAAGAAAACATATCTGGAGAAAATTCCAGGATAGTTTTCGAAAAATCAAAATAATACCAAAGGAAATTACTGGAGGATGTAGTTTTAGAGTTCTCATGGATTTTCTGGAGCAAACTCTAGAAAAATTCTTATAAGGATGCTTTAAAAATCGACGGAAGGATTTCTGGGAGAATTGGCAGATAAATCTCTAGTAGAATTTTAGGAGATATCCATTTAGAAGATCCTGGAAGTATTCTAAATAAAATTCATATGATTTCTAAAGCTTTTCTTAGGGGAATCTGAGCCAAAATTCTTGAAGATCCCTGTTGAACCCAATATAGTCTCTGAAGGTTTCTCTGGAGCCTGTAATATTTTGCATCAGGATTCAATACAAGCAGAATAAGGAAATAAGATACTTTAGAGGACATTTTGGTTGAAACAAAGACTTTAGAGACCTTACATTAAAGTAGAGACTTTAGGAGACTTTAGGATATTGATGAAATCATTTTTCAAGAATTAACTAAGTACTAGTTCCATAAATTTCTACGGAAATTCTGAGTCAGCCAAGAACTGCTTGACACTCTGGGAGTTCTATAGGAATTGCTCTGAAAATCGTCAAGAAGTTCACAGTAATGCTCTGATAGATTGTATCGACTCGACTTATAAAATAAGGCCCTAATTCATAACTTCTTCCAAAGATTCTTTAAGAATCTTCTGATAACTTTCTATAGATGTTCAGAAAACTTGTCATGAATTACTTCTAGTAATACTCACGGAATTTTGTTTCTAAGAAACCATTCATTGATTCGGATATTTTTGAGATATTTTTGACGAAAATCCTAAAGTAACCTCTGATAAAACCTGTGTAAGTTTCAAAGTTACCCTTGGTGAACAAAAACCTCTGGAAGAACTCTTGGACTTACGAGGATGTTTGAAAAGATTGCATAGATAATTTGCTGGGAGAATTCTGTTGATGGATTAAAGAAAACATATCTGGAGAAAATTCCAGGATAGTTTTCGAAAAATCAAAATATTACCAAAGGAAATTACTGGAGGATGTAGTTTTAGAGTTCTCATGGATTTTCTGGAGCAAACCATTCATTGATTCGGAAATGCCATTGAGGATCGCTAAATTAGTTTTTTTTTAACGATTAAAGAAGCTTCTTGTAACAATTGTTACAGTTAGTTTCAAAAGATTTTCACTTTAGATGTTCTCAATCGTTCCTAATACGAGCCAATTTTTTTTTTGGAGGTCATGCTTCTCTAGGTATGAGAAACCATGAAAAACCATATCATGTCTTCCACTCTTCATAGTAATAAGTACACTGCCCTTCTACGTTGTCCCGCGGTCCCTAAGGTTTACATAGAACATGGGACAAGTAGGCGTTGAACGACAGTACGAAGATGATCGAGTTTGTATGTATATTGTCCAGATGATAAATAGGAAGAGATCATTGGAGTTCACTTGGTAATTTATTTTAAGCAAACCTTGAGCAAACTTGTCGAATTTAAAAATATTTCTTTCATCCACAATTTCAAAATCAATCCCGACTCAAAAACACAAAATAGACACTGACATTTTTGCCATTAAACGACTACAACAACATATCAACATAAGTTCAATCACTTTAGTCATAATTCTGCAAAAGCTATTTGGTCAACGTTTATTTCAACAGTCGAGTTGACATTGGCGCCATACATTTAGACGGCCTTCATCTTTATTTTGAGGGCCCCTAAATAAAACTCCGCACTGGGCCCCAAAAACCCTAGCGACACTGCCTGAAACTAGAAATCCTTTATAAGAGAGATTCGCGGAAGCTGACATTTCTGTCAAAGTGTGAGCCAATCGAGCAGCGAGAGCTGTCAAAGTGTGAACCAAACGAACATGCGTTATGTTTGTTTTGAACCTTTTTTGAGGAGTAATGTAATCCGCTTGAAATTATTTCGGTAAAAGTAATTTTGCATAAAACAAAAATAAATGAAATTTTTTACTTTTTTGAATTTTTGTCAATGCGATTTTTAGTTTTTGATTTTTTTGGCTGTTTATTAGTTTTGATATGTAGCTCAAAGATCTATAACGAAACAAAATACACTTTATAGCAATGAGGAAGTCATGTCCGTGTTACAATATTATTCTCGACGCCGAGCAAAATGAGCACTGCTGGTCTGTTGCCAAATCATTCCAATTTACTTCCGCTTATCTCTCTATAAAGGATCACTACCTGACACTACACCAAATTTGCGTCGACTGCTTTCGGATGCGATCAATTTCATCCATTCAAGTTATAAGCATTTTAATTTAGGCAAAATTTGGCCTATCTCAATCATTTTGTCTATCCTCTGTATATCGGTCCATGATCGGTTTACCATAGGGGCTAAAGGTGTTTCTATTTTACTGGAACGTTACACATTCCCCGAACATCCGATAGTGTCCCCCAGGTTTGGAGCTTGTTTAGATGGGTTTTATTATGCACTGCAATGGATCATTAAAATAACCAAAACGGCCGCTATAGAGGTCCCCAAGCAAACTGCCACGAACACCAATGCACAATCAATCTTACACAAGTCGATTTCCTCAGAATGAAAACGTATCGATGTTTGTTTGACGTCATTGAGCTTTCGGTCAACGGTAGGCCAACAAGGAAGTGGTTATTTTGCAGCAATTCTGTTTATATTTGGATTCTTACAGCAAACAAAAGCAATGTTGTGACAGTTCTCACAGCAAACAAAGAAAATTTCGTCAACATTGCACTACTGCGCAGGCAACTGGATTGGTCTATGGAAAGCATAGATAGCGCCACCGTAGCCTTGTGTGTTTGACAGAACAGCAATGCTGTCACAATGTTAAATCCCATATACAGTGGCGCCTTTGTTTTGATGCGGTGACCACTGGCAAAAACTACCTTCAATGATCCTCTAATCAGAGCTGTAGCAGTATACGATAAACAGGCTATCATAATGTGCTGCAAATCATGATTGTTACAGAGAGCGATAAGTGAGAGATTCTCTGAATTTTATCATTTATTATTATTATTACTTATCTTTATTAGAGTGGCTTTTCGCCCTTGGCGAGTTCACCACTCCGCTCAACCAGTCAGTGATTGTCGATAGCGATCGAGATCGATACCTTTTTAATCGTTAGCGATTGCCATCATGAAAACTGGTTGGTCGGAAGAGGATCAACTTGATCAGGACTCCCCTTAACAAATAATTTGATGATTGATTTCCGAAGTCCAGATTAACTCAAATGCTGAGTAGATTTTTTCCAGAATGGTAGTGTGTGGAGTGCTCAAGAGTAATCATAGTCTACATCTAGGCGTATTCTATTGTATAGGGCTTAGATGATTGACGTCGAAAAAAATCCACATAGAACCCATGTGAAATTTACTCAGGCGATGTTTGTCATTCTTTAACTTATTTTCCATTAAAATGAGACAGCATGGTTTATATGAGTACATACCATAAAGCACACCATTACTGAGCCACTTCATTACTAGCTGGCTGTCCCGTTATGAAAATGTTTAAGAACGATATTTTGCCTAGTGTCGACTTGCAAAACATTTTATTGAATATTTAAACATTTTTACTTTTACATTTTATTGAATATTTAAACACAATTACTTTACCTACCACCACAAATTAAAAAGGTTCCATTCTTTTCCCATGTTACATGCAGACTAAGAAAACGCTTTCAACTGTAACAACATGTAGTCAATTGATAAGGCTTCTTATTTTTTTTATCTATTTCGTTTATTTGAGGCTCAAATGATAAGGCTTCTTATGATAGCAATAAAACAAGTTTTCTTTTGCGCAGCAAGTTATCTATTTGCTTTTCTTCTAGTTGAGTAGTTAGTCACAGGCAATCAACATTTTATATTTCTTCTCAATAACACAATAAACCAAAACATACTATTCTACACACCGGGGTTTTAGTTACAATAATCTTGAATGTACAAACAATTACGCGAGGATTACTTACAAACTAGTAAATATAGTGTACAAGTATTGACTCTATAGTATTGTTCGGGTTAAAGCTTTACATGTATATTAATTGAAACTCATCGTACAATCAAGGGTACAACTATGCTTATCTTAACTAATAGGCCGATTCTAACGTTACATCGAAAACTTTTATATCACCTTGTATGTAGACCGTCTCAACCAACTTGGGGTTTCTCGAAATATAAATTCGGCAATCAGTTTCTCGTTAAGATAGACCTGATAGCTCACATCGGTGCACGCGATTTTCAAGTGGAACGTTTTCCCCGGCATAAAATCAGTCAAATTCTCCGATCGTTCCTCACGATCCCACTTTCCGTTGAGCCAGGAATTCCGACAGATTACGTGCTTTCCGCCGACATTGCCAAACCGTGGATTTAAATGGAACAGGATACTGGGATGAGGCCAAACCTGGTGATTGCTTTGAAGATTCACGTAGAAGGAATGCGGCAGCAGTTTGATGCGACCCCTTATGTGTAGATTTTTCCCATTCGTAAATGGTTCTGCCAGTCGACCGGTATAAGGCATCAGTTTATAATGACTGTCGGAGGTTTCCGGAAAATCGAAGTTTTCCTTCGAAATTTGTTTGATTTCCTCCAGAACGATGTCCGGGTAGCTCTCGACGAAGATCTGCTCAACATTCACATCCTTGACGTCTCCCTTAACTTCCAGTGCGCAGATTTTCTTATAAGGCAGTCTATGCTTGAACGTGTTGAAATGCCGGCCATTGACACACATAAGGAACTCCTTATCGGTCACCAGTATTTGAATATTAAACTTTTGTCCACGATGCAGGTTAAACGATAATGGAGATGCCACTTCTTCCTTTCCCCACACTCCTTTGACACGGCAGTTTCGGACAATGTAGTTCTGTGGGAGCCTCGGGTTGAAATGCAGCGCCAGATCCGAATTTTTGAGCATCAAATTAATTGAGAATCTCTCACAGGTCAGCAGAATACTCCCACTTATAATGAAGCTCAGGCCAGGCGAAACTTCCGTGATGTTTTCCAAAGTGTATACCACTTCCGTTGATGAACTTTTGTCCAAACTGATTGACCCCGGGGAGGTAGGAGATTCCTGGTACGCGAAATCGCAACTATCGAGAGATTCCGAAGACATATTTTCTGCTGACTCGTTTCTATATTGGGCAATGTAGTATTGAAACAATTGATCCCGACGTTTGCTCTGTATATGATCTCTACATTCCACTATGGAACCTCCGGAGCGTATGAATACGTCTGCTATTTCTAACAAGTCGGCACCAACACTGAGCAGCAGATAAGCAACGACTGCCATTTAGTAATAGCTGCTTACTACCACAACACATCCGAGAGGGAACGGAGGGGACATTTTGCTCCGCACTCGTGTGTTTACTACTCAAGGCGATAACTAGCAGCTAATAACATTTTATTTACTTTACGTGAACGATGTCCAATGGCAAATACAGTTACAGTATTATCACACTACATGCACTGGTTAGTTGCACACAGAAGAAATTTCGAGCCGTGATGTGAATGCCACAATGTTATTTTCCACTACGCTGCGACGAAACTAATTTGCATTTTGCATTTTCAACGCGAGAAATCGATGTCTCTGAATGATGTTTGGTCTGAGACTGCGGATTTGTTTTGGTTTTGATTCACGTGATGATCGATGCGCCGCGAGCCGACCGTTTGACGTTTGAGGAGGTGACCAGCTGGAAATAGTTCAAAAATAAATTACAGTCGACTCTCCACATCTCGATAACTCTCCCTATGTCGATGATTGCTTTGGTCCCTTCATTCTGAATACAATTTCTCTCTCCATATCTCGATATCCTTCTTATCTCGATATCTCCATATCTCGATGTGTTCCTGATGATTTTATGTTCCCAATTTTCTCTCCATTTGTCGATTTGAATATTATCAAAGGTTACTAGACCAAATTTAAGCGATTCAGAAAAATTACTCGAAATGAAGTTTGTTTGTTTATTATTTCCCTAATAACGGAATGATTTTCAATCTAGTGTTCACTATTGTGCTCTGCAAGATAAATCCTCGTAATGCGATTATCTGAAAATGTCGATATATTTACCGTCGCAGTGATAATGAAAATCACCAAATCTCGCATAACTTCTGATCTCGCCCTAAAAGCCATTGGTAACTATGTGTGTAGCTCGTTGTTTCTGAGCATTTGAATGGATTTTCATGTTATTTAACAACGCTATGGGGAAGAAAGGATCATTATCTACCTGCCCGTGATGTTGGTTTGGATGCTTAGTGCTTATTCTTTCATTTGCTCAGAAACAACGAGCTACACACGTGGCTACCAATGGCTTTTAGGGCGTTATCTCAGAGTATGCGAGAAATGATTCAGATTTAGCAAATTTGAAACACTTGCGTCCTTGAAGAAAATAGAAATATTAGAATTAGAACGCTAGAGGCGCTGTTTTCCTCCATACAATGGCTGTGATGCAGATGAATCAACCACAGTAGCCTTGAATTCCATTGGCGCGAGCAACCGGTACTCAAACTGTCAAATCATTTGTTTTGTTTTTTCGCACATTTTGATGTTGAAGGAAAAATGAAATGAGTAAAAAGCCTGAAACAAGTGTGGAAGAAAAACCTTCATAATGAGAGTTGCTATTCCATAAGCTAACTTATAAAGAAGTTTTGAAGTGACCCACAAGTGCAAGCAATGCGTTTTTAACTTAACAGGTCTCTATGGTGCATCTTTACGTATGGAAGAACGGAAATTGCACGCATCTCGATAGAACAACACGATGGTATCCTTCATAGTAAGAAAACTGTTCTGAATGTATTGAAAAAAAAATCGTATCTTGCCAAGAGCTTAGCTGATTCGTAGACGCAAGCTTCCGCAGTCAGTCCAGGACAAAACCAATTGTATAACTTCAATTCGGTACCGATGCTGCGCCTTTCATTTTCCCTTCCGTCATATTACTGGTACTTTGCTCCAACACTCATGGATGCTACAAATTAAAGCGTCCGGGGGAGGACTCAATCAATGCCTAACCCAGTGATAACAAGCACCAATCCATCAATATATTTTTATAGCCGTTCATTTAAAATAAATCACACACCTAGACGACAATGCATGAATAATCAAAACTCTCTAGGGCACACAAACCACACGAAAAACAATAGAAATATTAGTAGTAGAACGCTAGTGGCGTTGTTGTCACAAAACTGATTTCAATTATTATTGCCTTAAGGCGAAGTAGGCCGTCATTGAAATTTGTACGCGTCGTTGATGATTGTTGCTGATTCACCTCACGATTTCGAATCAAAGAAAATCGGTTGGTTTTGCCATGCCACACTTGAAAAAGTATCAGCATACTTTATGCATGTTAGCGCGTACAGTGATACTTTTCCAAGTCAATAAAAACTATCAAGGCTGAGTATTATCACTTTGAAATGCAAGCTGAAAAGTCATCATTGTTGTCAAAACGAATGACGGGCTACTTAGCCTTAAATTATGGATTTCCATTGTTTGTTCAACACCATGTCGTTGTTTTGGTTTTTAAAATTAATCTGACACTTTGAGGCCCGGTACTCACGCTGTCAGTTCGTGGCAAACTAGATGTTTGGTAACACGAACAGCAGCGACATTAGCATTCTTAGGTTAATGCTTCTACTCGAAAAACCCATTGTTTCACCTAACACGCTCGAATGAAGGCTAGAAATACGACAGAATCAATATTTTGGTTTCGAAAGCAGGTTGCTATGGATAAGTTGAAGGAAATTTGACACTTTGAGTACCACCTCGGAAATTCGCATACTTGATGTTGGTCACAAGATTAGCAGCGACAATAGCGGTCCTAATTATTATGTCTATTTTGAAGAACGAAAAAATCCAAGCCTACTTGAATTTTGACGTTGCGTTTGAATTGGCGCGTATAACTTCTGCGCGTTACCGCCGCCGCTGGATGTAGATTTAAAATGAGCGCCGCAATAAATTAATGTTCTATGTCTCGATCTCTCCCTATCTCGATGATCCCTTCGATATTGAGATGTGGAGAGGCGACTGGTAAATAAGAACGCAGCCCGAGGGGGGGCGAGGGGCGACACTCGCAGATCACCGTTTAGATGCACTTATGGATAAAATCCGATTTTTTAGATCAGTGCATTATTCTAGATTTGCCGTGCTTCATGCGTTGACATCTTCTGTTGAACGATGCGCGTAGATTGATGAGATGCAAGAAGATGTGAATGGGTGGCGGGAGAATCAATGATGATGTTGATGATGGGGAGCGTAGAGCTACAGTTTTTTTGCAAACAGTTTCAATAATGCATACAGTGGATCCACAATTAAGAATCGTCCACAATTAATGAATCAGCTGACTTTAAATGACAAAATAACAACAAAAATCAACACAAAACATCACGGAAAACAATTTTACTCAAAATAAATTATAAGCGAAAATGTTTCCGTGATGTTTTGTGCTAGTTTTTACTGTTATTTTGTCCTTAAAGGCAGCTGATTCATAAATTGTGGGTGATTCTTAATTGTGGATTCACTGTACTTGTAATTTTCATTGTTGTTACTCTCATATTCAATACAATCAAGCTAGGTGAAAAAGAATTGTGAGCTAGGTGAAAAAGGTGTGAGCCTTCACGTTAAATGTAAGTAACTGGTAGCTATTTGTTTCCAGAACTGCATGCAAAATGCTCACTTCTTCTAAATCTACTAATCACTATTCTGATCTTTAAGGCGAAGTAGGCCGTCATTGAAATTTGTACGCGTCGTTGATGATTGTTGCAAATTCATCTCACGATTTCGAATCAAAGAAAATCAGTTGGTTTTGCACTGACACAGCTGAAAAAGTATCAGCATTCTTATGTATGTTAGTGCGTATAGTGATACTTTTTGAAGTCAATATCAACTATCAAGGACTGAGTTTTATCAGTTTGAAATGCAAGCTGAAAAGGCATCATTGTTGCCAAAACGAATGACGGGCTACTTAGCATTAAGGAGCAGCACTGCACTACACAATTTCATCGTTAAAGTGAACCGAAAAATATAAGACCCTACCTTCAAAAGGCAAAGAGCAATGAGTTTTGTTAATATATTGTTAAATTAAAACTCGATTCGATAATCAATAAAATATGTATTTTTGGGTAAGGGCGTCTACAGAGAATTTATCAATTCACAACATGCACCAATACTAAAAATGGGTTAGAAAATATATTACTTGTATTTTCCGAGCTTCTTCCGCTGCCCTTTCTGATTCAATGCCACCAGGAACGCCAACTGTTTCAGGCCATCTCCACCCACAAAGCCTCTCGATCACCGAAATGATCCAGATGGTTTATCCTCCAGCCACATGCCTCTTCTCTCGGACCTGGTTTGAACATGATACGTCTCGTCTCGAAGACAACCACCAATCTGATCGTACAAGAACCGCTTCCGTCGGGAAATTCCATACTCAGTTCTTCAGCCTCTTGAGTAGTCTCGTGCACCACGCTTCCGTCCTATCCATCCTTTCCAGTAACATCATGGAACCGATGATCAGCATCCTGCTGAATCTGGGCCAAACTCCGAACCATTAGCAAACTCAGGAGAATATATACTTGGTGTTCCAGAATTCGAATTTGTCATGGTGTTCGGGAACATTCCATTGATGATGCAGCTCCGTGTTGCTTTGTTGCTGATCGACGACAACTTAGTCAATCCGTTAAAACGCTCATGTAAGATGAGGAAAGATGAGCTAGATTTATGAAGATGGATAAAGATGTTTTATAAGATGCCATAGATGCAACAAGATAATATGTTGCAGAAAGATGAATAGTCATCGCAAAGATTGTTCAAAGACATCCTAGTAATCTAAAATATCTGGATGTGTCGTCCCCCTCGTACACATGGGACAATTATGCGTTTATGGGTAGTATAAGTGGCGAACTCGATAAGAGCGTACAGTCACATCAATTATAATAATAACGCCCAAATCTAGCAAATTCGAAAATACTAACCACGATTGATCGCGTCTTTCGCTTCTTCATTTTATTGAAAGCGCCTAAGCCGCCTAAGCGTAAGCGAACTGCGAATTGCTCATTTAATTTTTTTAAAGAAAATATGTACATTATAAACATGTTTTCGGGGATGCTATTCGATTACTTGCTTAATTTTAGCTTCCTATATCAAATAAGGGTTATTTATTTTGGTAAAACTGCGTTTTCTCTATACCTATACTTTATTCCCTTAATAACAATGATCCTTCTGAACTTTCAGTCTATCGGGCACATTAGCGGTGGACACATCAATCCTGCAGTAACTGCTGGCTTACTTGCGGCTGGCAAAGTCAGCATTGTTCGAGCACTTTTGTACGTCGTCGTAGCTCAATGTGCCGGAGCAGTGGCTGGAACTGCTTCACTAAAGGTAAGGGACTTAGAAATGATAATCAAGTAACTCGAAGATTTTAATATGAATTATGAACATTTACAGGCACTTTTACCGGAAGCATACCAGAATGGTCTTGGCAACACAGGCCTTAAAGAAAACGTCCAAGATATGCAAGGATTGGGAATTGAGTTCTTCCTAGGTTTCATCCTGGTACTGTGCGTTTTCGGAGTTTGCGATGAGAACAAACCAGATTCACGCTTTGTTGCCCCATTGGCTATCGGCATGACGGTTACTTTGGGTCATCTCGGAGTTGTAGAGTATACCGGTTCCAGCATGAATCCCGCTCGCTCGTTTGGAACGGCATTTATCGGTGATAATTGGGCTAATCATTGGGTGAGTGCTTTAAGCAAGCTTTAAAATAGCATCATAACTGAACGGCCGCTTCATCCGTAGATCTATTGGGCTGGACCTATTTTGGGCGGTATTTGTGCTTCTCTTCTGTATTGCCAAGTGTTCAAAGCACCTCAACCAGAAGGAGAATCCGCCTCAGAGCGCTACCGTGTAGCTGCTGACGAGAAAGAGGTAATGCATGCATTCAATAAAATCAAAGGATAATTTATATTTTCCTTTATCTTTGGATATAACTAGGCTTACAATACCCACTTAAAGCTGAAATACATTGATGAAGATGCATAGATCAGGTATTCTACTATGCCTCATAAAATTGAAAATAGTTCAGAGCACTGTTCAATGTAATTTGCTAACATTTTAACTAACAATAACACTCCAGCAAAACTAAAAATAATGTTGATCAACTGAAATTAATTTTAATCATCTCATTTTTCAGCTAAAACGTTTGGATGGAAAACGTGATATGGCCTGAGGATATCTCCAGCAAGCTGCATTCTTTCAACAGCATTTATCTATGCAGTTGAACAAATATTCATTGATAGAATATTTGTGGAGCAAATAGATTTTAAGTGTTTTACTATTGGATAAGATGCAAGATTTTAAGCCTACTGAAACAAAACATCTAGTTAAGAAAAATGCGAAAATATCATTAAAAAGCAAAATGTGCCACGAATAAATAAAATATTTATAAACAATATGCGCAAACGTTTATCACTACAACCTTTTGCTCTGCTGGTAATGCGACACGACACTCTTAAAAGATGAACAAAAACTCGACTGGCTTGATTAAGAACGTCAAGTAAACCAGTAATCATCAAATTGTTTTCGAATGTTAGTGTGAGGTTGCCTGCATTTATTTCGTTTTAGCGACATAGTTTTTGGACAGTATGCCATTGAAATCATGTTAGAGGATTTTTAATAGGAAGTGAACTCAAATATTTGATTCTCAAATCTCAAAATTTTCTAAAATAAGCCGACAAATTTTTTTCGAGGGTCCCAATAGTTCCCCCAATAGTGACGGTGGTAATGATAGGATTTATTTGGTTTTATTTTAGTTGATCAAAAACTTTATTGTCAAAATGACAAATGAAACAATGTTATGTCAAATGACCATTATGTCAATTGGCTTTGAAATATTGTTGAAAAGATTTGGGAGGATTTAGGAGGGAAAGAGGATTCTCTTAATTTGTTATTATTGGTAATCAAATCTAGTTTGGTTGGTCCCGTCGTGTTTTTTATCTTTATTTACGATATTTTTACTATAACTTTTAAATCATAAGCTACTATCTCGGGGATGGGATTCGATCCCAAGTCCTCGGAAAGAGAGGCGTGACTTCTAACCACTACACCAGGCTCGTCCCCCACCGTCAAAGGGTTGAGAATAGGTCAAATTTCAAAGGTCCTTCATTCAATGAAAGAGATTCTGGGGAATGGCATTCTGGACAACGGTATTCGGGGGAAAGGTTTTCTGGTATGGTCTGTTATAGAATCTTCTATTTACTTTACATTATTATTTCAATGTTGACCGAAAAAAAAATTATTTATGTTTCAAAAACAATCAGTATCAATCTGTACCTATTCAGAAAAAATATTTTTCACGATCTCCGATAGACTTATAATGGTGTTTGTCATGTTTGTTTTAATTTAAAGCACTTTTGAATGCAGAAATATTTAGATTTTCTTCCAAAAAAATCTTTTTGTAATAAACTAATGGATGTATTTTTATATGGGAAAAGATATTTGTGTTTTATAGTGAAATATGGTTGTAAATTACCATGTGTGGCAAGTCACCCCATTTGACGATGTTTAATTCAATTCTTTAACCGAAACATAGTGAAGAATTTTTTGTCGAATAAATTTCAGTTCTATACAGAAAAACTGCTACTGGAATTTCGATGGTTACGATGATGGATTGGGGCCTTTTTCAGCCGAGTGGTTAGAGTCCGCGGCTACAGAGCATAGCCATGCTGAAGGTGTCTGTGTTCGATTCCCGGTCGGTCCAGGATCTTTTC
>NW_018734713.1:0-37057 GCF_002204515.2 Aedes aegypti
ATGGAATGGTATTCGTATGTCGCAAAACGGGGTTTTCTTGATTCTTTAACAGATTGATTCATGGAATGTTCCGACGTGTTAGTGTGTATCGAAGAATCGAAGAACTTCACCCACTTTGCCATAAAACAGATTTGTCGGGTAAACTAATTCTGAAATAATGACCCAGGGTGTTGAAATTACTGGAGGATTTTACGGCTGTGTAAACCACGTTTCAGTTGAATACGCCGTTGTTCAGCTACCAATGTTACTTGGGAATAGTCTCTAGAGAAATTTCTGGAGCATGTCTTGATGGAGTCCACGAGTAAACTTGTAAAGAAATCAATGTGAAAATGGTTTGAAGAATTACTGGAACTTTACGGTGTTGGAATTCTTGTAGCGAATGCTTCAAGAAGTTTTCAGGAAGATTTAAGGAGCGTAATTGAGACTTTTTCTACATAAAGATGGGCCAGCTTAATGTGCAGCCCACAGGGTGTCCCGTAAATTATCGGACAAGAAAATATGGGGAATCTATGTCCATGTACCTTTTTCATACAACTATATTATAACACAAAATAGAATTGCAAATAATTGTTGTACTGAGATAGGCAAATCACAATTTTCGGAGACGTTATTCCCGAAGGCCATTATGGGTCATTATGAGATGTTTTCTTCATAAAATCTAGAAGAGATTAAACTAATATACTGATATTATTTAAAGTAATCTACAGGTCATTGGCTTCATGATAGGCTGAGTATATGGGTCAATCCCAGTGATTTCGATGGACTCTTCTGCTCCCATAGAGCTCGAAAAAAGGCGTTTGCTAAGGCCGCTCAACGCATTACGGTTGGTTTACAAATCTCTGAAATCGTAAATGTGACAATCTTACTTAAGTAATTCTTTGTAAGTTTCCCTGTAAAAAACGTATGAAAGCTCTGTACTTTCTTTTTTTGTATTACGACACTTTACACCAGAAGGGTGCATTCGTGTCGGCGTCGGTTTGAGTTTACATTCTATTAGTGTGGTTAGTGTTCTTCAATCTACGTTACAATTGTTTGTACAAATGGTAGCATGCAAAAATTTTGGGGTAACAACTAGTGAAATAGGTGTACAAATAACCAGAAGAATATTTAAAGAAATGATCAGAGTATTCTTCAGACGAATCTCTTAAAAATTGATAAAGTTAGCTCTGGAAGTTTTTTTTTGGATTGCTGGAGGAGTCCTTGAGTGTATTTCTGAAGTAATCTGTGGAGAAGCCACTGAAGCGTTTCATTGAAGAATCTGTTAATGATTTCTTGAAGAAGATGTAGAGCAAGTGGTTATTTTTTTAACCCAGTGCCTTTTTTCTTCGATTTTTGCGTTTTACTAGGCAGTACTGGTGACGAAATTGAAAGTGATTGACAACTGCCGTATCAACGATGGATTATCAATTGGTGAGCTCGTTTCAAGCTTCTATTTAAAAAAAAGTTATATATGTGAACACAGATTTTTTGTGACAACGTGTTTGATGTTACGGTTTTGTATTTATTAAAAAAAAACATTGATTTGTTTGACACTCCAAGTGTCGATATATTCTAATTTATGTTTTTCATAGCAGATTAAAATAAACATTACCTTCTTTTGTAATTATACAAGAACTTTTAAAGTTTTGATACTAATAGTATTGATGTTTTCTTTAGATACTGACTTGATACTAGCCTTTTCCTGTGATAATCATGGAAATGCATACTCGGTATCTAATAACAATGGATTCACAAATATTGCTTTCTTCACCTAAAGACCGTAACATGAGAACACTACACACATGTCTGTTCTTGAATTTACAAAATCTTTGAATGGTTCGTTGCCATAGGTGTTGACATATTTTGATAGATATAGATAGATGACTTTAAATTGAGATTACATGAATCGCACCACTTACCAAGGTGAATCCAAAATGTGTAGCTTCTGTATTCTTCCCACAAACAAAAACTTCTTTACGTGATAACCCTGAAGATGCAGAGGTATACTCGGTCTTTAGTTACAATGGATGTCACCACTGACATTCCTTTTCTTCTCCGATGACCGTAAAAACGTTAATGCCAAGAAGTGGGTTTATAGCCGTGCGGTTAGCGGCGTCAGTCGTTTAGGGCGTATTGTGCTACGGAGTGTGGGTTCGATTCCCGCCCCAGTCGGAGAAAATTTTTCGTAAAACGAAAAATTCTTCACTGGTCCACTGGTCGTTCCGTGTGTCCGTGTCTAATGTTAATTATGTTCAGTCTTTGCAGCCTATGGCTGAAGACGGTGTAAATTGTCTTTTAAGAAGAAGATATTCCTATTATGACAAACGTCTTTACGCACAATACCCCACCACAGAATCGTTTGGTAACTATCCCGTACTTCTTCGAGGCAATTTATTTTGTAAGATAAGGTACCCCAGGGCAAGTGAGAATCCGGGGTAAGTGGGGCGTTTCGTCATAGCTCAACTAGGTAAAGTTTTTCATGGGGGTATTCTTCTAGAAAGTTGAAGATACAATGACAAGGAATGTATTTAGTAATAAACATATTGTTATTTTTATTACCATGTGGTTCATGTAACAGTTGTCAGTTCAGCGCCATTTTCAATTTGCATGACAAATTGTGACACGTTTCACGTCTTGCATTGACTCGCAAAAAATAAATGTGTTTTAAATCGAGTTTTCCATCAGTAAGCTATAATTTTAGTACTATTACAAGCTGCTAACGATAAACCAGTATTTTGTTTTCATTTTATATGAAATTTTTGATGGTCTATCTTACGCCAAAATATATTTGTACCTGGAGTAAGTGGGACCTATCAAAACAAAAACCAGAATCAAAACTTTTCGTACACGTTTCATACATTTGTGCTACTCTCTAGAGCACTAAAAACATTCAAAAAAAATGATTTTTTTTTTCAAAAAAGATCAACCTTCAAATTACGTAATTGCATACGAGGGAGAAGAAAAGTGTTATTATTCTTTATTTTTAATTACTTTTTTATTTTTGAAACACGACTTCTAAATTGAACAAACACACAGCTGAAATTTGAAATGCGTCATGAGAACGATTACTTTTTTATGTTATTTGAACTTTATTTGTTATTTCTACAAAATTAAGTAGTGATGGAAAACAATTCCATCCCATAAGATGGTTTTCTGCCATGCATATAAATAATAACAAAACATATTTATAATTTCGTCAATTATTGTTTGACGCTACATTTTAATTAACAACTTATAAATGATATATTTTGAACATGTTTAATTCCTCTTTACGCTTTTATTGAGGATTTTTCAGTTAATATTAAATGTGAGGTGACATACCGTTTTGATTCATATTACGGACACTTAAGGCCACAGTGAAGTATAACCCAGCTTGGACCATACAAAATAAATCATTCTGTATGATTTTTTAGCGTTATCGAGCGTCGGAAGTATAACCCAGCTTGGACCATACAAAATAAATCATTCTGTATGATTTTTTAGCGTTATCGAGCGTCGGAAGCCCTTAACTTTGGGATGGTGGGTAAAGAATACGCGTCCGCAACTTGAATAATTTTAAATAAATCAAAACGTGTGGCCTTTTCATGATTCTTATTCCGGACGCTCCCTCACTTTTGCCTCATATTCCGGACGCTTTGATTCGAATTACGGACAGCTCATGATAATCATTAATGGTACAGTCAAATCATCAATTGAAATCGTTCAACCACTTAAGAGACGTCTAAGGTAGTTGGGTATTATAAATTTGCAATTATATTTATGGAAAAAAAACCTTATAAAACGAGCCTCGAAAATGAGAACTTTTGGACGGCGAAAATTGAAACATTTCGTTTGAAATGTTTTCCCATACAAACGAGAGTGTCCGGAATTTGAAGCTGTCCGTAATATAAATCAAAACGGTACTATTAAATGAAGGGTTTCTTCCTAAAACGTAACGTTTTTTATGGTTGATCCCTTATGTACATCAAATATGTACTTAAAATTAAAAATCTTTGACTTACAATCCTTTTATTGTAATGGTTGACTTACTGATGTTGACTGACGCATGAAACTGGATGTGTCCCACTTGCCCCGCTTAGCGAGGTAACTGCGTCCATTGGCTCATTCTAAAACTTTCTTCCAAGGTTTCACAATTTCGAAATTATTCGATTTAGTTTCATGCACACACCAGCAAATATGTTGCCAAAACGTGATTGTATTGTTGGATTTGAAAAATATTGACATTTGAAAATTTTATTGAACAATTTGTTTGAACTATCGCTTTTTCGTTCCCACTTGCCCCGCGGTACCTTACATTGTTGTAGCGCAGGAAAATGTCACTTCAAATTGCATCCGTTATTATGTATCTTGTGGGCCCAGATAGCCGTAGCGGTAAACGCGCAGCTATTCAGCAAGACCATGCTGAGGGTCGTGGGTTCGAATCCCGCTGGTCGAGGATCTTTTCGTAAAGGAAATTTTCTCGATTCCCAGGGCATAGAGTATCTTCGTACCTGCCACACAATATACACATGCAAAAATGGTCAATCGGCAAAAAAAACTCTCAGTTAATAACTGTGGAAGTGCT
The DNA here is from genome assembly GCF_002204515.2 of Aedes aegypti. Taxonomy (NCBI): domain Eukaryota; kingdom Metazoa; phylum Arthropoda; class Insecta; order Diptera; family Culicidae; genus Aedes; species Aedes aegypti. The sequence goes on from NW_018734713.1 coordinate 4,544, forward strand.
CATAAGAACACTAATCTGAGAAGCAGGCTCTGTCCCAGTGGGGACGTAACGCCAGAAAGAAGAAGATTATGTATCTTGAGAAACAAAGAGTTATCACGCGCATGGCCTTACCTCAACAATTACACTGTGATAACGGCAATAAAACGCATTATATGTAGTGTAGTGCAATTCACGACGCTCTTTCCTAATCTCCTTTTAATGTTTTGTATCTCGCAGGCCCAAAGTAACAACTCGTTGGATGCAGCAGCTACAAATGGCAATGGAACGGTGGCCAAAAAACCTTCTCCAGTCCGGGACAAATGGGGCAAAGATGTAGAGTTCATGTTGTCCTGCATAGCCTATTCGGTTGGGTTTGGAAATGTGTGGAAATTTCCCTACACTGCACTCAAAAACGGCGGCGGAGCCTTCCTGATACCGTACTTGGTGGTGTTGTTCCTCGTGGGACGACCCATCTACTATCTGGAAATGGTGATGGGACAGTTTTCAAGCCGGGGAGTTGTCAAAATCTACGATCTCAGTCCAGCCATGCGAGGTATTGGAGTGGGTCAATCCATTGCCATGTTCATCGTCATGACGTACTACACGCCGATACTGGCGATCACCTTCCGCTACTTGGTGGCCTCGTTCAGTGCCGTCCTGCCCTGGGCCAAGTGTGATCCTTCGTGGCCCAATTGTGTCGATTCCGATTTCGTTGGACAGATTGTGAACAATGCGAGTATTAAACCAAAGGCTTCCGCTGAACTCTACTTTCAGTAAGTTACTTGAACTAAATTGTTGTTTGGTTTACTAAGTTACTGATTCCTTATTTTTTAAGAAACTCCTGTGATGCACCAAAACGCCTCTCTGTACGAAGGACTTGGCCTACCGGATTGGAAACTAGTGCTATGTCTCCTCTTCGCCTGGCTCTGCGTGGCAACTATCCTAATCAAGGGGATAAAGAGTTCGGGGAAAGCTTCGTACTTCCTAGCGATCTTCCCATACGTGATCATTTTGATTCTATTCGTTCACGCATGCACGCTGGATGGTGCCTTCAATGGTATTATGTTCTTCCTAACGCCCCAGTGGGATCAACTGCTGAACGTTACGGTACGTTAGACAACTTACACCCACCAGTGCACCCCGAGGGTATGCAACCAGTCCAGCTTGTCTATCTGATTTTGCATTTCAGGTCTGGTATGAAGCGGTAACGCAGTGCTTTTTCTCGCTATCAGTTTTGCTTCGGCGGGATTATTGCCTACGCGTCGTTCAACAACTTTTCCAACAATGTGTACAAGTAAGTATTTGCGATTATTGGGAATTTACTAGCAAGTATTTCAACAAATATCTTCTTAATTATGTCTATCGGATTCATTTAAAGTTTGTACATGCCTTAAATATTTAAAATACAGTCAGTGTCTTGTCATCCAATTTCCTCGCAGCAAAATTTCTCAGCAGGTTCTTAATCAACTAAGTAGTACCTGTTAAACAAACCACGAAATCGAATCACACCACTAATTAGTAGCTTACCGTTTAATGGCTCCTAGTCAGATAACATTTCAATTTGCTTTGAGAGTCAAAGCTAACCACAATTGCCTACCGATACTGATTGTTGCCAACATAGTTGTTACTGCCTCCGTTACCGAATAATTACCTATTCTATTATCACTAAAGCCGCTTCTTTTTCTCCCACCCCTCCCTAGGGACGCCATAATAATTTCCTGGCTCGACACCTTCACATCCATCATTGCCGGGTGTATTGTATTCGGCGTGATCGGAAATCTGGCTTACGTAACCGAGCAGCAAGACATCCAGGCTGTGGTCAAAAGTGGCGCTGGACTGACCTTCATGACCTATCCGGATGCAATCGCCAAGTTTGACTGGCTGCCGCAGCTGTTCTCTGCGCTTTTCTTCCTCATGCTGTTCATTGTTGGGTTGGGCAGCAATCTGGGTGTGACGACCAGTATTGTAACGGCCATCAAGGATCAGTGCCCTGAACTGAAGAACTGGCAGGTTGTGTCAGCAGTGGCCGTAGCTGGATTTTCATTCGGTATCGTGTACTTGACGCCCGGTGGAATGCATTTACTGGATATTTTGGATTACTATGGTGCGAAATATGTTACGTTGACATTTGCCGTACTGGAACTTGCTACCTTGGCGTGGATATACGGAGTGGACCGTATCTGCAGGGATATCAAGTTCATGCTTGGCATCGAAACCAGCCTGTTCTGGAGGATATGTTGGGGGGTTGTAACGCCGTTGGTGACAGTGGCCATCCTGCTGTTGAGCTTCATCGATTACGAAGCGTTCGTGGTTCCTGTAGGGTACAATGGTAAGAATTTCGTGAGATTTCAATTTCAGTTGTCACAGTATTCATTTCATTTAATAATGCACAGTTCTCGGCTGGTTCATCTACATTGTGGCCGTGCTCCAATTGCCCGGTTGGGCATTGTATGCCACTACACGTAGCAGTTCGAAAACGATTGACTCGTGGTGGGGTTCGCTGAAGAAATCGTTCTACCCGCTGCCTGAATGGGGTCCAGAAGATGTGCCAACGCGGCTACGCTACCAGGAAGAAGTGGAACAGCATGAGGCAACGGTTCCGCGAGATCGCAGTCTCATGGATGTCATCAAGCGGAAGCTGCTGAGTTGATAGATCGCTGGAGTAAAGGAGTAAAAGGGTGTTGATTTTTTTACGGTTTTTATTTGTTTTCAATGTGATAAACTTATTTACATTAAAGTTTAATAAACAATGTTACAATATATGAAGTAAAATTCCACATTTTATTTATGATCTCAACTATTTGTTCCCTGAATGGACTATTTGTAACTTGATGTATTTCTTTTGACTTCATCAACTTTTGTGATTTGTTACGCGACCCTAATATAACTGTATAACTCAATATTTTCTTAAACGAAGCAAGAAGAAAAAAGTATTTAACAACATTTTGATTCAAATGCCGAACACCGTATTCTTTCTGTCTCGTGTTCTGAACACTTTGATTAAAAATCCGGATAGCACGAATAAATCGTATTGAAATGAATAAAATATATTGGAAGACATTCAAATTGAATTCCAAATGACTGTAATTTCCGGGCTATTTGATGACATGTTTCAGCGCGAAATATTTCAACCAAAAAAACATAAAAAAGCCGAGTGTTTGGAATATGAGTCTGTTTAAAATATGGGACAAAGCGGTCTTGGTGCATATATATTGAAAGATTCACGTATAAGATGTTTTCAAAAAACCTAATACGTACAAAAGTGGAGGCGTTATAGCGCTTTGATCCATATTCCGGGCACTTAAGGCCTCTTCAAAGTACAAGCCATATAAAACCATATAAATCAAATCATTCTATATGATACCTTAGCGTTATCATGCTTCAAAAACACTTACCTTTTGAATGGTAGGTGAACAATTGAATTCCACAAATTAAATAAACTTAACCTTCCGTCAGTCGCTCAAAAAAAAGTTATACCAGCGGTCGCATCGTGCACTGAGTACACGCGGAGCAATTTTGCTTGTCAATCTAAAGCTAGGCAAGATAGAGTATTGATGTCTTCGACAAATTTCTTCAGTTCAACGGTACCAATTGGTCTGGGGACAAATGAAACTTTGGAAACATCCTCAACTTCCAGTGGCCATTGGATTGTTCCCCGGGGGAACCGATGAAGGGGACATTTTGTAATGCAACTTCTCGAACACAAATATCTCAGGATCTAGATTGTTTAGCACGATGGTGTCTTCGGCAAAGTTGTTCAGTAGGTCAAGGACTAACATGTGATAGGCCGCTTGTTTCGGAATTCTGCCACCAGTTGGCGCTAGTGAGCATGTAATTTTTCAAACACAGATATCTCAGGATCCCGACTACCTAGAAAGATGCGGTCTTCGACAAAGTTGTTTAGTTGGTCATGCACTTACATATTATAGGCCATCTAACTTGAAATGCTGCTATCAGATGGCGCTAGTGAGTACACAATATTTCAATCACGAATATCTCAGGATCCAGATATTTTAGAAAGATGGTGCTTTCGGCAAAGTTGTTCAGTAGTTCAAGGACTAATATATGATGATCTATTCAATTCGGAATTCATTCACCAGATGGCGCTAGTGAGCATGATATTTTTAGAACAGATACACTACCCGCCATAAGTATGGAATCGCGTATTGCAACACTTATACTGAATATTGCAGCACCTTGAAAAGTTTAGCATAACCTAAAATGAATATTATCTCGTGATTCTGAAGTGCTAGATCAATGTTTTTTTGAGGTCATCTTAAAAAATACGTCTTTGAGCCCCTGCGATTTTTTATTTTCGTTGAAAAAATTTTTTGGCACTGGATTCTGGGTGATGGTAAACTTAAAAGTACTGCAATACTCAGTATTGCAACGATTCCATACTTATAGTGGGTAGTGTATATCTCAGGATCCCGATTGTTGACGTCTTCGATAAAAGTGTTGAGAAGGTCAAGGTCTAGCATGTGATAGGCCACCCAACTAGAAATTCTACCACCAGATGGTGCTAGCGAGCATGCTGCGCGGCTATCTCAATAGCGATGTTATAGCAAGATGGTGTCTTCGACATAGCTGTTAAGTAGATCAAGGACTAAACATATGATGTGCCGTTTGATTAGGAATTCTTCCACAAAACGGTGATAGTGATCATGAAATTTTTCAAACGCAGATATCTTTGGATCCTGATTCCTAAATTAATGTCCTGAGATATCCTCATTACTAAGAAATATAACATCTGCAGCAAAGTTGTTCATTAGATGAAAGGCTAAAATTTAGGCCCTAAGTGCGAAGGACCTCAAGTTTCAAAATTCATCCAATAGGTGGCGCTAGTGAGCATGCAGATTTATGATTGCTAATATCTGAGGATCCCGATTACATCGAAAGATGAAGTTTTCAGCTAATCAATTAAAAACTTGTGATGGTCTACATTTGGGACGGAATTCTTCCACTAGATGGTGCTACTGAGTATGCTATATTTACAACCCAAATGTCTAGGATCGTGATTACATAATTATGAAAATGGTATCTTCAGTTGTTTATTTCTGAGACAAGACTCGCGGAGACGGTATTCTTTTCCTGCAATTGCTGAGTTTTTCTTATTCCACTTAATGTTTACATCAATCTTGCGCAAGCCGTTCAAGCTCTCACATGACCATCTCAGCCATAAATTATTGCGTTTGGATCACACCGAAGCAGAAACGGGATTTTGAGTGAAATTTCATGCCAGCAAACGTAGCAGACATTAGACTTGTGTTTAGATTTATCAGCATCTTTAGAAAAACTGCTCCTTTGACTGAGGTTTTTCATAATAGTTTATTTTGAATACTTTTCACTTTTTCAGCCATGAAAACAACGGGCTGCATTTGACGTTTCGTGACAGCGGAATCTGGGCTGCATATTTATTTATTTTTTTACTTTACTCGTTTATTTTACTCGATTTTATTTTATATTTACTCGAAGGCTCAGGTGCCGTATGGCAAAAATCTGGGCTGCATATGACGTTGATATTTTTCCTCTTCGCGAGTCTCTATCAGGTTTATTCTATTCAAGGCTAAAGTATGTTGTAATAATCCGTTTGTTTCGAAATTTTCCCACCAAACGACGCTATACAGCATGAAAATTCCACAAATAAATACTTCAGAATCTTCACTACAGTCAAACTTCCAGTCGATATTTATGGAATCATCGACTCATGGAACATATATTCTTTGGAAAGCTGATTGAAGGGAGCATCATAGTAACCATGATTTTTGTTTTTGTTTCAAGTATGGTTTCATGAGTCGATATTATGTTAGTTTTCCTTTCTATACCAGCTGCACCAGCAATTTTTATAAAATTTGTTCTCATATTCATTTTTGACATCGTTTTTTCAATAGAATTGCTTTCCGAGTACACGACACTGAAGACGGTCTTACAATTGAGCTCAAAAGACGCGTATCTGTCAAATCTGTCATCTTTCATTCATCTTAAGGTATTTCACTATACTACTTGAAGTTCAAGATTATCTAGAAAGTAGGGTTATCCACAGAATTTGTTTATATAGAGATGGGTGAATATAGGAATCAAAGAACTGTCAAACGTTGTTCCAATCGAGCAATAGGCCTTTTCACGAGATGTTTCAAATCAACTGATTCGGAAGGTCTTTGAAGTCATGAATAGAAATGACAGTCCCTTGAATGCACCGGTCCTACACCGATAGAAACGAATCGAAACACGAACCTGTCTCATGAAAAGGCCTGTCCAATGGGCGGCAGAAAGCTGTTACACAAAAATGAAGATGGGTGTGTGTTAGTACAAAGCGATATGAAAGTGACGTCTCCGGTTATCTCGGTCTATTATGGCGACTCACGGGATGACACGCACACTACAACATTTTTCGAATCACCTCGAATCAAGGCGCGTTCAATTCTCTAAGGTGTTCTTTTATGCTCACTTTGTGGAGAAAACCAGACAGGATTGGTGAGGCAGGGCTGGCCGTTTTGTTTACAAACATCTGAGACAGGTAGTCGAGAGATTGACTCCTGATTGGTTGGAGAAACAGTGTTGTCAAGAATTATTCCAATTTGGTCGCCCCCGCTCTTTGTGTGTTCTACTCCTTACTTTCTTTTTGACAAATTCGTCCGCACTGATGGCAGCACAGCTAGTTTCAGTTTCAGCATCATCCAGGCAAGGCAGTAATGTTTGTAAACAAAACGGCCAGTTAGTTAAAGATGGCCTCCAAGCCGCTTTCGCCAAGTGCTTACACCTTACTCTGGCTACAGAGTAAAATGCACACACTGTCAGGGACCGCCCTGACCGCTCTCGGTTCTCTCTAATATGATGAACCCACTTCCTTGGTTGGGTTGTCCTTTCCTGGCACCCGTCATCCAACGACCAATCCGTTCAGAAATAACATGCAGCACACCACAAGCAATAGTCACAAACTACCGTTTATTTAACACATTGCTTTACATTAAATACACTACATTAGCTTTATTCAACTACACTATACAATTTTACAGTACTAAACATTTATTTAAACTTATTAAACTAGACATTGAACAAAATCTACAACAAGCTATGTTACGGGGTTCGCCCCCGGTCGACCGATCGCGACAGTGGTTGGTTTCGACACTGACCTGCCCTACTGACCTACATTTCACTATATACATGGCGATCACTTTCGCTTTCAACCATCTCCGCCATGGCCAAGCGAACCTCTCTCCCTCTCCGTAGATGCTACCGTAGTGGTGAGCTCCCCATTGAACCGGTTCACCATCACCAGCTACGGCACTCAATCCGCTTGGTAGCCGGTGGAGCACCTGAACCAGGCAGAGTGGCTGGATCACTCCGTGCCGCTTAATTCGCTCGTAGACATTCTCGCCCACCCTGAAGTTACCAGGAAACTTCTGAAAGTAAATAAATAAAATCCTCGCGGTGCACTGGACTACTGGCATCAAACTCTATCTGAGGTGTCTTCCGAACGTTTCAAGGGTAACAAACACAATCTTGCCACAGGACGTTTGAGTACCCCAGTCGATGTTCGTACTGTAACCACTCGAGTTACTCCATCATCGCCGGGATGAAGCTCTTGAATGCGACCCATCTTCCATTGTGTGGCTGGCTGATTTGCATCGACAACAACAACGAGCTGGCCGATCTGCATTTTAACTGCTGGCTGCCAATTTTTCATTCGGCCCTGAAGCTGCGACAAATACTCCTTCCGCCATCGTTTCCAAAAGTCTTGCAGCTGCCGCTGGACCAACTGCCACCTGGAAAGTCGATTTATCTGGACGTCTCCTAAATTAGCATCGTGCATCGCGAGAAGCGATCCTCCTGTAAGGAAGTGTGCCGGCGTCAGAGCCTCCAAATCTTGAGGATCATTAGAAAGCGCCGTTAGAGGCCTAGAATTCATGCACGCTTCCACCTGTGCCAACAACGTCACAAAGTCCTCGTGTGTAACTGGATTACCACCAAGAACCCGCAGAAGATGAAACTTCGCCGAACGGACAGCTGCTTCCCACAATCCACCAAAGTGTGGGGCATTCGGCGGGTTAAAATGCCAATAAATTCCTTCGTTCGCACATTCCTTGGACACTTTCTCACGATGTTCCTTTTCTTTCAGCAATTTCGCCAGTTCCCGCAATTGATTGCTAGCGCCTACAAAATTCGTCCCGTTGTCCGAGAAAATATCGGAGCACCTTCCTCGACGAGCAATGAACCTCCGCAGCGCTTGCAGGAACCGTTCGGTCGATAAATCTGAAACCAGCTCCATATGCACTGCCTTCGTTGCCATGCAAACGAAGATCGCGACATAGGCCTTCGTCGGTTGACGCCCGCGTCCTGCCCGTAGGTACACCGGACCGAAATAATCTACGCCAGTCTTGGAAAACGGCCTAGACACCGTCACTCTAGCCGCTGGCAGCTCACCCATTTGCTGCTGAATTGCCGATGGTTTAATTCGGAAACATCGTAGGCACTGACGAACTACCTTTCGAGCGATATTTCTGCCTCCAAGCGGCCAATATCGCTGCCGAACCGTACATAGAAGTAATTGCGGTCCAGCGTGGAGATGCTTATCGTGGTAGTAGCGAAACAACAGCTCTGTGAATGGATGCCTGGCTGGCAAAACCATGGGATGTTTGACCTGGAAAGATTCATCCGAATGCTCTAAGCGGCCACCAACTCGAAGGATGCCATTTCCATCGATGCGAGGATGGAACCATCTTAGTGGGGACTTTCGACCCACGACGGAGCCCGACGACAAGTTCTTGAGTTCTTCCACAAACGACCCCTCTTGGATTTTACGGATAATCACTCGTTCAGCTTCATCCAATTCCTCAGTGGTGAGAAATCCAATCCGTTTTTGATCCTTGGAGCACCGCAAATTGCCCAGGAAGCGTAGCACGAAGGCAGTCGTACGAATTAGCTTCGAAAATGACGAAAATCTTGCTACGTAGTCCGATATGAACTCCTTTTCCTCAGACGAAGCACAAATCAGCATATTGCGTCGTCTTTCCAAGTCCTCTTCTGGTGAATATCCTACCCCTTTCGGCCATTCTTCGGGCGCTTCCATCAGCCAGTCCGGACCGTGCCACCATCTGCGATTTTCAACGATATCCTTTGGTGCGATTCCTCGCGAGATTAAATCTGCGGGATTGGAGAGTCCGGGTACGTGATTCCATTCGCTTCCTTCCGTTAGAGCTTGAATTTTGGCGACCCTGTTCGCCACGAAGGTGGTCCACGTTCCAGGAGGAGACCGAATCCATTGAAGGACGCACGTTGAATCCGTCCAGAAACCACACGCTGCCTTTTGCCTTCAGCGATTCTGCTACCTTTTCCCACAGCTGCGCCGCCAGGAGTGCACCACATAGCTCCAACCGTGGTAGAGATTGCACTTTGAGAGGTGCCACCTTCGACTTAGATGTCAGAAGGTGCACTGACACCGTACCATCCTGCCGCTCACTCCGAACGTAGATGGTTGTACCGTAGGCTAAAATCGATGCGTCCGAGAAGCAATGGAACTCTATAGACACCGCTTCAGGAACAGCCACACACCGTTGAATTCTAATCTCGTTCAAGACTGGAATTTGCTTGTGGAACGTCCGCCATTCCTCGCCCACCGTTACAGGTAACGGGTCATCCCATTGCAGGCTCTGATTAGCTTCATTCTTCATTGCCCAAAGTCGCTGCATAAAGATTTTTGCTGCTGTGATCGTCGCACCGAGTAGTCCCAGAGGATCGAACAATTGTGCGATGTAACAGAGCACCTGTCGCTTCGTCAGAATCTGGTCATCCGTGATTTGTGGCAGCGAGAACGCGAGCTTGAAGCAGTCTACGTTGGGAAGCCAAGTCAGTCCCAACGTCTTCACCTCCGCATCTTGGTCCCAGTTGATTCCGTCTGGTAGTGCCAGATTCTCCTTGGGAATACCTTCCAGCACAGTGGGACTATTGGAAGCCCATTTCCGTAGCTTGAACCCTCCGCTGCTCGTCATTGCGTCGATTGTCGCCTCAACTCGACTGCAGAGTCGACGTCATCTGCTCCAGAAATAACGTCGTCCATATAAACGTCTTCCTGAACTACCGATACTGCCAAGGGAAAACGTTCTCGTTCATCGTCCGCTAACTGCTTCAACGTACGAGTAGCTAGATACGGTGCCGATTTGGTACCATAGGTCACCGTTAGCAGCTCATACGTCACGACGCTTCCATCGGGTTCAAACCACATAACGCATTGAAGGGGTGTGTCGCTTGTGTTCGTCCAAATCTGCCGGAACATTTTCTCAACGTCGGCTACCACCATCACCTGACGTATACGACTGCGGAGGACAATCGACCGTAGATCCTGTTGTACCACAGGTCCAGCGTAAAGAGCATCGTTGAGTGAAATCCCGGAAGATGTCTTGCAGGAGGCATCGAAGACGACCCTCACCTTTGTCGTGCTCGACTCCTTGATTACAGGATGATGCGGTAGATAACATCGTTTGACCGTCTCCTCTTCGCTGACTTCCACCTTCTTCATGTGACCAAGCTCGAGATATTCGGCCATGAAGTCGTAATACTGCCTTTGAAGATCTGGATCCCGTGCCAGTCTCCGTTCCACTGATCGCAGACGTCTCAGAGCGATGTCTCGTGATTCGCCTAGCTCCGCAAGAACTTCGTTGTTCTTAGGAAGAGTAACGACATAGCGACCATCCGAATTCCGCTGGAAAGTGCGCTCGAATTGCTCTTCGCAACGCGTCTCGTCCGGAGAGAGCTTGCTGACGGCTCCTACTTCCTCGCAGGACCAAAACCGTGCCATTAACTCTTCCAGCTTGCCTGATACGGACAGGTTGCATGTGTACTTCGCACTATGACCAGATTTAGCGACTTCGCCTGTCACTATCCACCCGAAAACAGACTCGGTTAGTGCTGGTAGGCCACTTCCTAACGTGATCTTCTTTCCCGTTGGAAAGAAGCTGAAGAAGGCTTGGATACCTAGAACCAAGTCGACCCTTCTTGACCGGAAAAATTCGGGGGTCTGCCAATTCTACGTCAGCAGGAATGTTCCACCCGTTGACCTGGACTGTAGAGGTCGGCAGACAGGCGGTGACCTTCGGCAACACGAGAAAATCCATCGGTTGACTATAGATGGAATTTCGAGACTTCACGACAGCTTGTATCTTTCGCGTGACTCTTGTTCCAGTCTGTGCGATACCCGATATTGCGATGTCCACCTTCTGGCTAGAAACCTTCATCAGCTGGCTCAAACCTTCAGAGATGAAGTTGCATTCCGATCCGGAATCCAGAAGTGCACGTGCAGAATAGCGAGAACCCTGGTTGTCCTCAACCACAATAACAGCTGTAGCCAGAAGAACTTGCGATGCGGAACGTTGTGCCGAATTCGACGATGCTGTTTCAACCGATGATGCATTCGCTGCTTTGGAACCAGAAGCCGTATCGTCGTTGTTCTTCCGGGAGTTTTCCTTCTCCGATTGCTGGTTTCCACTGTCCTTGCGTTCACCTTTGAAGCACAGCAGCGTATGATGACAAGCCTTACAATTCCGACACGAGAACTTGGACGAACATTCTCGAGCCAGATGTCCTCGTTTGAGGCAGTTGCGGCAAAGTGATTGTGCCCGCAAAAATGCCTCTCTACTCGTCAGCGACATCTTCAAGAAGGCTGGACAGGTATGTAGTCCATGAATCTCCGCACACGAGGGGCACTTAGCGTTGTTCCACTGCACGGCATTGTAAACTGACCTTCGAAGAAGACGTGTTCCGCTTGAGTGGCTGCTGCTCATTCCTAGACGCTGGCTTCGCTGGCAGGGACTCAAGGATTTGAATTCTTCGTTGAAGGAAATCCTGCAAATCTTTCAGCGTGTCTTGCTCCTTAGCGGACGTATGTTCCTCCCAGCCACGTCGAGTGACTGGATCCAGACGAGAACTCAGCAGCTCTACCAGCAGTAAGTCCTTGTACTCTGCTGGTTCGATTACTTGATCCAAGGTCTGAATCGCACGGTCGAATCCATCAACCAGCTGGTGGAGATCCGTGACTGATTCTCTGGTGAGCGTGGGCAGCTTCACTAGTGCTTGCACTTGCTTCCTCTTCAGTAGCTTGCTGTTGTTGAATCGCTTTAGCAGCAATTCCCAAGCAATTTTGTAGTTGTCACCAGTGATCTTTAGCGGATCCACTAGCGCCTTAGCTTCACCTGCTAAGCATCCCTTAAGGTAGTGGAACTTTTCCACTTCCGGTAGATCAGGCTTTTGGTGAATCAGGGATGTGTACAAGTCCCTGAAACTAAGCCAATCATCGATGTTCCCGTCGAAGGTCTGGAGCTTGATTTGTGGCAGACGTACACGTTCCATTGAGCTGTGGCTGCCACCAGCACTCCGCGAAGAATGATTTGAAGCAGATTCATCTCGGAATTCCTGGGCCTTCTCCGTCAGAAAGGATTTCGCGTCATAGAAGCAATTCTCGTACCACAGCTGCTCCTTTTCGAACCCTTCCTGTTCCTCGTAATCGTCGTGGGCTTGAATTTCCCACACAGTTTCGCTAATCTGCTGCCACAACAAATCTAATCGATCGAGGCGTACATTGACCTGACTAGCTGTAGTAGTTTCCTTAAAATTCTTTACAAACTGGCTAATGTTGTTTAACGATGCCTTAAGACCCTTAAGTTTAGAATTCAGAGCCTTCAGGGAATCGCCCGACCTTGTGGTTCTCGTTAACATCGTAGCGGATGGTGGAATCTGGTCACAAAAACCGATGAAGCAATGAAAAGTCGGCACTTGAGCAGCGTCTCTCCGTCACAGTGATGATGAACGTTGGAAATCCGAGAATTGAAGATAATCGGCGATGTAGTATGCAAATTATCTACTCCGGCTGAACATATACTGTTCAAAACTCACCCAGGAGAAGAAACAGTGGTACCACCGAAGCCAAAGTGATAAATCCAAATACGCGCAGTCTCTCAATCGGCAGACTCGGTTCCAATCGGTTGTTCAATCAGCCTCAAGTTGAATTGGAGCCAGTGAATAGCGAGGAAATGGAAAGCCAGGTGTAATAATCTAAATTTGAGCTTCGGCTGAACATATACTGTTCGCTTTACCTGTAAAACGACAGACTGCACCAACAGCCAAGTTCAAATCACTTAACGTTTCAATATTTTCAGCAACCAGGTCTCAACGACGCATCAAGGTACGGTAGCCAACGAGTAGATTGATCAGTCCAATGCAGCGATGGAGGAAATTGCAAATGTAGTATCGCAAAAATGCCTGCTTCGGCAGGGCATATACTTATGTCTCACCTGGAGAACTTTAGATGTCGCTGAACGTCGCGCGGATCGAAAAGACAGCAAATTGAAACCAAAACCCCAGGGCTTGCGTTTGTTGAATGAGTTTGAGCTCAGGCAGTCCAAATTGTGCACCAACGAATAATTTATTCAGTGTAGAATCAAAAAGAGTCCAGCTTCGGCTGGGCATATACTGTAAATTGCATTTACCTGGCCACGATGACCGTCGAGCGATGCCCAAGTCCGAACGTTGCGGTTGTCGTCTTCGTCTGGTCGTGTAGTTGCTCAAATCGCCTTCGTGGTCGCTGGACGACCACAGGATGTCCTCTCAGAGGCTGGATAAGCTTCGACCGGCTGGGAAGGTGCCCGAAATCAAGCTCTCCACGAGCTGATACACCACTCCGATGCCGTCAGCGATCGACGATTTGGTTCACCAGTAAAGCACAGAAATCGTAGGGTGGGTGTTAGTGGCGAAAACCAAACGCTTCGGTGGGCATATACTCGTTCTAACCTACCTGACCGGTAGTAGAACAACGCTCTGGTTGTCCTACAATCCTTCCGATTATCCAAGGCGTTATTTGATAGCTGTTGCGATGGTGTCGATGCTGATGCGCGATGGCGAAAACTTCTCACTCGGCGGTGATTTCGTTAGACGATGATGGCGAATGTATTTGGCGGCAAAAGCGATCCTTTCACTACCTCGGCGATGGGCGACAGGATCATTTGATTCAATCACGAAATGGCGAGAATCCTTTAGACAAGGTCGTTTATTGCGATGGCTTCCTTATGACCTTTGTGTAGGTCGTTGCTTAGCGCAATGGCGCAAAACCGATATTCAAATCGTTCGATATCCGTGGTCCACAGGGTGTAGAGGATCCGGCTCGAAGGACCAACTTATGTCAGAGACCGCCCTGACCGCTCTCGGTTCTCTCTACTATGATGAACCCACTTCCTTGGTTGGGTTGTCCTTTCCTGGCACCCGTCATCCAACGACCAATCCGTTCAGAAATAACATGCAGCACACCACAAGCAATAGTCACAAACTACCGTTTATTTAACACATTGCTTTACATTAAATACACTACATTAGCTTTATTCAACTACACTATACAATTTTACAGTACTAAACATTTATTTAAACTTATTAAACTAGACATTGAACAAAATCTACAACAAGCTATGTTACGGGGTTCGCCCCCGGTCGACCGATCGCGACAGTGGTTGGTTTCGACACTGACCTGCCCTACTGACCTACATTTCACTATATACATGGCGATCACTTTCGCTTTCAACCATCTCCGCCATGGCCAAGCGAACCTCTCTCCCTCTCCGTAGATGCTACCGTAGTGGTGAGCTCCCCATTGAACCGGTTCACCAACACCAGCTACGGCACTCAATCCGCTTGGTAGCCGGTGGAGTACCTGAACCAGGCAGAGTGGCTGGATCACTCCGTGCCGCTTAATTCGCTCGTAGACACACACCTTGCCTCGAATGTGATAGAAGAGTGCATGTTGAGATCACAAAAAATTCCCCATCTCTGTCATCCACTGCTAGAATTGTTGACATTTTTTTATATGGAGTTTCGAGGTTACGTCAGGCGAGCAACGATCTATTGTCACTGCCTGTGTTGTTTATAAATAAATTTTAAATACTCTCAGTGCATATCTAGTTTAATCATATTTTCAGGGTTTATCATTATAGTCAACGTTCCATGATTGCTCTGATAATTGAAGGGATCATCGACTCATTGTAATATCGCGTTATGTACAGTACCTTGGAAAGCTGTTGTTGAGGGTATTAACAGTAAACATGAAATTTGATTTTTAGTATGATTCCATAAGTCGATATCGAGTAGGGCTATGCACAATGACGATTTATCGGTATCGGCGATATTCCAATGTTTCAATATCGGTATCGGCGATATATCGGATTTGACATTATCGGTATCGAACCGATATCCGATATTTTTAAATGATGGGACTTTTTAACAATATCGACTATTTCGGGCTCATTTGACACCAACTGTTGCATTGTGGAATCAATTATCTGAGTTTGGAAGTTATGGTACGTTATGTTCAGCGGATATCTGAAATTCTGTTTGACTAGTTTAAACATAATCAATTAATGTGGTACCTATTATCGGACAGACAATAGTTTTATCGATATCGAAAAATATCGTGTCGAGAGATATCGGATACCGTATCGATAAAATCAAGCCGATAATATCGATATTATCGATAATATCGATATTTGCACAGCCCTAATATCGAGTAGCGAAAAATTGACTCATGGAGGTTTCACAATTGGGTTTATTCTACGACTGACGTGAGGTGACAATTGTCGATGTCGTATAGCGAGTTTCTCGACTCGAGTGACGTGACTCGTCGTGCAAATCAAATGAAGAGTCACTTCACTCGAGTCTAGAATTGTCACCTCTCTATACGACACCGACAAAAACCTCACCTCACGCCACTCGTAGAAAAACGCAAATATACCAGTGCAGCAAAAATCAATTTTATTTATGTTGCTATAAACGAAGCATGCCAAAATTAAACGATCTTTTTGTGACTCAGTTTTGCAGTCAAATTATTTATATATGGATTATTTTCTTAATTTTGAGCCTATTTAGTAATTATTTTAAATATGAAAAATACTTTGGATCCCGCAAGCATGATCGAACATAATCCTAATTTGATAGTATGAATGTATTTTGTACCATTATTGAACCAAATATGGACAAATTGCAATTTTGTCCCTCAGTTGCGGACAGCTTGATTTGTTATATGATATCTGTGTAATTATTGCATCAGTGTCTCAAAATACTTTCATTTTTCCTGGGTTCCGTCGATCATGGTATCAAACATGCAATAAAATTAAGAAGAATGAACATTCTGAACAACATTGTAAAATGTGCTATTTTTCATCATATATGAAAGACTTTTTTAATCGGCATCTTGCAAAAAAGGAAAAAACTCAAATATTTCTAGTAAATGTTGTAACTGCATTGAATTGGTAATTATAAACTATTCCCATAGTGTACACATTCAATGATGTTCAAGTTTACAGAATTCGAAGCATTTCCAGATCGTGTCCGGTATTGGGTGCCACCTTTCAAGATCGATCAATTTGATACTAAAATACATCATCAAAATGCAATGTCAAAATTCATATTTATATTTTCAAATTTATTTTTGAACACTATAATAATGATAATATTTATCATAAATGGGTAACACGAGCCCATAAAATCAATATTTTACGAATTATGAATTTAGTGGCTTAAGTGTCCGGTACTGGGGTTCTTTCATTATTCAGCTCTTCTCTCATTTTATGTTGTGCTTGCCTATTAATTCATTGGTAGCGAAATATTTAAACATTTGACAAAACGTGCACTGATAGCCCAAATATCAGCATAATAAGAAGTTTAAAAAATAAAATGCTCACTGGCACCGAATTACATAATTCCAAATAGAATTGCCCATAACATGTCAACACTTTGCTTACTTAATAACTTTGACGAAGACGTTTAGTTTTAAAATAATCGGGAACTCGAGATTCTGTATTAGAAAAATTTGAATCAGGACCTCTAGTATCGCCTGATGTAAGTATTTAAAATCTAGCCGCCCACTGCATTTTAAATTGAATGTAGAAAAATTTCAAGTATATTTTACCCCTCACACGTTGGCCCGTGATCAACAACTTCATCAAAGATATCATCTTTCTAATCTTTTATTTTCCTAATCAGGATCCTGAAATATATGCTTTCGAAAAAATACATAAACCGTGTTCTGTAAGAACTTCTAATTAAACGGCACATCACATGTTTAGTCCTTGATCTACTAAACAGCTTTGCTAAAGACACCATCATGCTATAATATCGCTATCCTGAGATTGCCGCGATCAAAATACAGCATGCTCACTAGCGCCATCTGGTAGTAGAATTTCAAGTTAGGTGGCCTATCACATGACCTATCCCACTCGACACTGCCAAGAGATCGTGTAATCAAAGCGACCAGAAACCCGATTCTTAATAGAAGGTGCACTATACACGATCGAAAAAAATATGTTCTTAATTTGTAAGACGCTGTTGATATGTGAAATGAACAAATACAATTTACGACACGAATGCACTCTTTGAGTGTAAAGTGTCTTTAATAAACAAAAAACACTTTTGTTGAAGACGTCAACTTTCTAGGTAATCGAGATCCTGAGATATATGTGTTCGAAAAATGTCATGCTCACTAGCGCCATCTGGTGAAAGAATTCCGAATTGAATAGATCATCATATATTAGTCCTTGAACTACTGAACAACTTTGCCGAAAACACCATCTTTCTAAAATATCTGGATCCTGAGATATTCGTGATTGAAATATTGTGTACTCACTAGCGCCATCTGATAGCAGCATTTCAAGTTAGATGGCCTATAATATGTAAGTGCATGACCAACTAAACAACTTTGTCGAAGACCGCATCTTTCTAGGTAGTCGGGATCCTGAGATATCTGTGTTTGAAAAATTACATGCTCACTAGCGCCAACTGGTGGCAGAATTCCGAAACAAGCGGCCTATCACATGTTAGTCCTTGACCTACTGAACAACTTTGCCGAAGACACCATCGTGCTAAACAATCTAGATCCTGAGATATTTGTGTTCGAGAAGTTGCGTTACAAAATGTCCCCTTCATCGGTTCCCCCGGGGAACAATCCAATGGCCACTGGAAGTTGAGGATGTTTCCAAAGTTTCATTTGTCCCCTGACCAATTGGTACCGTTGAACTGAAGAAATTTGCCGAAGACATCAATACTCTATCTTGCCTAGTTTTAGATTTATAATCAAAATGCTCCGCGTGTACTCAGTACACGATGCGACCACTCGTGTGACGGGCCCGGTAAAAAAAAGTTACACGAGCGATCGCACTGGTGTACTGAGTACACGCGTAAAAACTCAGGTTAAAAACACGATGTTTTCAAATACTTTTCGTTGATTTTTTTCGGAAAATTTCTTCTGTACAAGCAAAAAGAAGAGTAGATCTTGGAATAGGACCAACACCCGGATCAATTTGAAGAGATTTTCAACGTGTTTTTCGGCTTTTCGCAAAGTGCGTGTACTCAGTACACTAGGGCGACCGACGGTGGGTTAAATAAATAGAAATGTGTGCCCTCAGCCGGGCTCAACAGCCGGCACGATTTTTACGAGATCCAGTCATTTGTTTACTTCGCGGCTGATATGGACATTGTCGGCCGAACATTTGAAAAGGTGGCAGACCTGTACACCCGCCTGAAAAGCGAGGCAGCAAAAGTTGGACTGGTGGTGAATGCGGCCAAGACAAAGTACATGTTAGCTGGTGGGGCCGAGCGCGACAGGGCTCGTCTAGGTAGCAGTGTTACGATAGACGGGGATACGTTCAAGGTGGTCGACGAGTTCGTCTACCTTGGATCCTTGCTGATGGCTGACATTAACGTTAGCCGTGAAATACGAAAGGCGCATCATCAGTGAAAGTCAGGCCTACTATGGCCTCCACAAGAAGCTGCGGTAAAAAAGATTCACCCCCGCACCAAATGTACCATGTACAAAACACTCATAATGCCGGTAGTCTTCTACGGGCATGAAACGTGGACGATGCTCGAGAAGGACTTGCAAGCACTTGGAGTCTTCAAACGACGATGATATTTGGTGGTGTGCAGGAAAACGGTGTATGGCGGCGAAGGATGAATTACGAGCTCGCACAACTCTACGGCGAACCCAGTATCCAGAAGGTGACGTGGAGCGCAGCAAGCTAGGTGGGCGGATCAAGTGCATATCGATTTGGCGTGCGTGGGGCAGAACCGAGGATGAAGAGATGCGGCCACGAACCGAGTATTTTGGCGAGAAATGGTTGATTTAGTGTTATATGTTAAGATGTTAACTAAATAATTGAAAAAAATGTGTGCCCACTTCATGATTATTATTCCGGATACAACCTCACTTTTGCTTCTTATTCCGGATGCTTTGATTTGAATTCTCTTGAAAAGCAAAGTTGGAAGAGTAAAATCGTTCATTGAATTCTACAAGCCGTTAGAAAAACGGCAAAACTACTAAGCATTTGAAACATTTCAATTGAAACAAAGTTGAATGCCAGCAATTTGAATCAGAACGGTACGTGTATATTTTATATGACAAAAATGGAATACAATGCGAGTGTGGATTTTATTGCGAACTATTTTAAATTCACAACTTACTTCTAAAATTCTTCCAGGGAACCTTATGAGGACAATGATTATTTTAAATTTCTGTTAATAGTGTTTCTTGCAATGTCGCTGAGATTTTGTTTTAGATATTTATCGATGAGTACAGCTGTTTTTTTTTTCAAAAAAATTCATTCAATTTCATTTTATTTCAGAAAGTTTTTACCGATATTTTTTAATTTCTCTATGGTTTATTCCACCAATTGCTTTTATAATACTTCTATGCAATCTTATGTTCGATATCAAATATTGCAACAAAAAATTTCAGAGAATTTATCTGGAATTTTCCAGAGCAATAACCCAGAAATTAATAAGGAAGTGTTTTTCTTGTCTTGTATTTCCTTTACAAATTTTTGCCGATTTCATAGAAGAATTTTTTTTTCAGGAGCTCCCGTTAAAAATTTCTCATCCTGATACTAGATTTATGCGCCGATATATTTTTGATCGGCGTCAAGGCATCTTTGCACCGGCGCCGCGTACATCGGCGAGATCAGTCGCCTTCTTCACAAACAGGATAAACTATTTGAATGAATAAACAGTTGAAAAATTCTGTGATTGAAAGTGCTGCCCTATTTCTTATATCGAAAAATACCTAATATAATTCAAAAAATGACGTAAAAAAACGCGTTAGTTAGAAAAAACGACTTAAAAAACCTGGATCAAAAAAGATTTACATACAAAATAATGTTTTACATTATGATTCATATAATCATGAAACATCGAAAAACACGAAGTGTTTTTGAATAAACGTGATTTTCAATAACATCGTTTTTTGAATTAACGCTTTTTTCACGTCGTTTTTTTTAATTAACGCGGTTTCCCTACGTCCCATTGACGTAAAAAAAACTAAGTTAACTTATTTCAAGGAAAGGAATTCAATTTTGTCTGTCCGATAAAAAACAGTACAACGTGAATGAGAAATTATTTCTGTAGTTCTAATGAAATTAATCTAAGCATTTACAAAACATAGTTTGCTCCCATTTTGAACTTCGAGAAGATCGTCGTCGAATTCAAATGTAGTTTTAACGGATGTAGAACTCCAAATAATGAGATGGCAAGCGAATTAAAGAAATACCAAAAAGTTGAAATACTGGCATGCAATTGAATCAAACAGCAAATAATTAGTCTTGGTATATTCTGATTTAAAATTGGCATAACAGTTAGTTGGTCAGATATGAGGAGATTCTTCAACTAATCGTGAGCCAAAAGCGGAGTCTTGGGCCATACATTGAGCAGGCCTGCCTTAAAGGAATTTGTGGCGGAATTGCAGGAGAAAATTTTGAAAGAATCTCTTGAGAAAGAACAACCTTTGGATCCATTCATGGAGCTATCCCTTAAGAAATGTGTAATTATATCCCTTGATAATTCCTGGATTGAGATATTCGAGGAATCCCTGTAAAAAAAACCTGGGACAAATTCCTTAGGAAATGGATCCTTTAAGGAATACCACGAGAAAATTTCAAAGAAATTGCTGTTATTTTATTATCCTTTTTTTTTCTTTTGCTGATATTTTTCTTAATCAGGAGAAAAACTGTGAAGAAACTGATGCAAAATTCTAAAAAAAATATCTTCCAGGGAAATAAAAGAGACAGTAAACTGTGAATTACATAAAAACCCAGAGGAAATGCTTGCTTTACAAAGTTTCTGAACAAAAAACTGATGAAATCCCTGACAAACTTTCATTTAACACCCCCGTAAAAAATCCTGGAAGAACCAATACACTATTTTTGTAGAAAAAAATTCTTAGGGGACTGTCTGAAAATATCTACCATGAATTTCCGCAGCAATCTCCGTAGAAGTCCTGACGGGGTTGGTGTTCTAATGGCTACCGCTTCTGCTTCATAAGCAGAAGGTCACGAGTTCAATCACAGGCCCGTCCCTTTCCTCGTACTTTGTAGTTGTATATTTCACTTGCTTCTGTCTTCCACTCTTAATATATCACAGTTGATCTATCACAGTTCATATCATTTGCTAGAACCCGAGACGGCAAAAAAACCGTTTCCCTACGCTTCCATTCTTCCATCATTATAGCAAGCCTTTCCTTACGCCTGATTCATGGGCAATCTGCTAACCAAGCATGAACTAGCGTAGACGCAGTGTTATATAGGGTCGGTGTTCCCTTAGTGGACGGTCCCCTATAGTCGCACTAGTGGATTTTTACGGCCATTTCGCTGGTAATCGTAGCAAATAATTTTTGACATGAAGATCAGTAGCTGTTTATCTAAGTACCATTGACACACAGCTCGATTTTGTAGAAAAAAAGGATCGAAATAAATAGTTTTGCTTAAAATTTTAGCTCCCTTGCACCTATAGTTAACCTATTGTTCCTATAGTAGCACTACTAAGAGAAACTATTTGTTATTAAACAAATAGTTGATAAATTAGAAACTTTTTTACATCAATCGAACGCTTTTGATCCACACTTCAAAGGAAAATATAAAAGTTTTGTAAAAGTACGGTTTTGATTTGTGTTTTGCCTATTCCGTGAGGCTAGTGCTACTATAGGAACAGAAATTAGGAATAGTGCTACTATAGGCACATGTGTTCCTATAGTGGCACAAGCGATAATAAATACAAAAACATGAGTTTTCGTATGTTCCATAATTTTTCCACAAAGCCAAGATAAAAAGCTTTCTGATGATCTAAAAATAATTCCGCAGGCTTTATTTTTCGATTTTATACGAATATTTGTTCTTAGCTATGCGGCTATTGGTACATCGACCCTACGGTCTACTGTTGGAGTCAGTTTAATGCATCATCAATTCCTCCCCCTCCCCCTCATTGGTCAGCATTCTGACGTGGCAGGCGCCATTGTCGTCTGAAAATCGATCTTCTGATCGCCAGCACTTATCACTGTTGGTGTCTGTTAGTCCCAAGCAGCCATCTAGTTGGTTCCATGTGAAAGTGCAGCTGATCTGACAATACTGGAGTAGCAACCACGGGCGGCAAATTAAGCTCAAGAAATCTCCGCAGAAATCCTTGGATTAATTTTGATGAAAATCCCTGGAAAGCTCTTGGTAGAATTACTTGAAGAATTTTTAAAGTAATCACAGGATAAATACTCAAAGGGGCAGTTTGTAAGAGGATCTCTATAGAAACGTTTTATTCTTTTCAAAGCATTCTTGTTCTTTGAAAGGGGTTTGAAGATATTTGCAGATTTTGAGGAATCAATGCAAGATTTTTTGGAACAATCCCAATAGAATCCCTTAACACTCTACTTATTTTCAAAAAGATACTTTTTCCATAAGAGTATTCAAAGTCGAAATCTAGATAAAACTTTGAAAAGTTTTTATCTGTGTTATTATTTCAATTATATATATTTATATTCGGAGTAACTCACATATTTTTCTTAATATTGTTTCATTGTGTTATAGTTAAATGTATTTAGCCCATAAAATTTAACAAAGAATGTTTTGAAAAGTTTCCAATGTCTAGACTCCACAATGCTATATTTTAATAGACATCCCCTATCACATAATGCAGATCATCTTCTTCTTTCTGGCATTACGTCCCAACTGGGACAAAGCCTGCTTCTCAGATTAGTGTTCTTATGAGCATTTCCACAGTTATTAACTGAGAGCTTTCTTTGCCGATTGACCATTTTTGCATGTGTATATCGTGTGGCAGGTACGAAGATACTCTATGCCCTGGGAATCGAGAAAATTTCCATTACGAAAAGATCCTCGACCAGCGGTATTCGAACCCACGACCCTCAGCATGGTCATGCTGAATAGCTGCGCGTTTACCGCTACGGCTATCTGGGCCCCTTAATTTCTATAGTTATCTCAGTTAAAATCCAGGTTATTTTCTTGAAATATCCAAAACAAAATTCTTGGAGGCATTCTTTAGAGAAAAATTATTGAAGGAATTTCACAGGAAATAATAACTTGATCTTCGGAATTATCTCTGAGTCTTTGGGAAAATACCGAAATTCGCATGAAATTCCTTGTAAAAATCATGAAAAAATACATACAGCAATACGAGCAGTAACACTGTCGAAATGTCGTAATGAAGATTTACAAAAAAGAGAAATGGCTGGCCTTTTCTTTTGGTTCGTTTTAGGTTATGTTTTTTTTCTGTTTCCTGTTTGATCCATTTTCGGTCTCTTTTAGGTTCCTGTCTGGTCTCTTTTTGATCCATTTTTTCCAGTTAGAGTTCTCTAAAGTACCGATATTCAATGCACTTAAACGCTACCAGATCTGCAGTGCGATCGATAGAGTAATTTTAAAAATAAATACTTAAATAATTAAGTCCTATTACTTGATCTGTAGAGGTATAAATTGCATTCCAACCTAGTCTTAAACTTCGTTGCAAAGCTTTCATTGTAGTTGGAAAACCCATGTTAGAAAATCATTGAGAGTTTAAGCAAAATGATGGCACTCAACTTGTTTATCCAAATGGTTTTTGAATCTTTCTAGATCTTCTTGTTTCTCGTAAAGTCAACAAAATCCCATTCTGAAGGTTTGAATATTTTGTTCTAGTAATTTTACATATTAAGGTGATTATAAAACGCAGCCAAACACAGAATTTTCAAGTGCACAAGACGAGAGAATCTGACAACAGTTCGCGTTGAAAACCAATCAAATTGCTTGCTTGCTGGTGGTGACCAATGGGATAGATTTTCAACGCGGAGCGTTGTTTGGTTCTCAAGTCTAGTGCTCTTGAAAATTTGAGATGTGGCTTCGTTTTATAATCACCTTAAAGCTTATTTCCAAAAATTTCGCTCATTATTCTAGATTTATTGAAAAAAAAAATGGAATCATGCAAATTATATGATACGTTTTCGAAAAGTATTCACCAATGTAATGATTCAAATTATACGTGAAAGTTTAACTATAAATATTTTAGTCCAGATTTGTGGGGGTCCTTTAAATGTAGGGGCCTGGGGGCCATGACCCCCTCGACCACTCCACCCTCTCCCCGTAAATGCGGCCCTGATGTTAGTGATATATTTAGGAAGCGATTAACGAAAAATTCATTGGAAGTATGTTAGATGAATCCTTGAATGAAAAGCTGGACATGAATCCACCTAAACTCTGAGAAACTGGTGATGGATTTCTAAAAGAATCTCTAGAGAATTACTACTAATCTGTATGAATTCGTGAAAGAATCTTTTAGCAATTCCTAGAAGTACTGATGACGCAATCTTGGAGAAAATTCCTGAAGGAATCTCTGGAATAATTTCTGAAGGAATTCTTAGCAGCATTCATGGAAAAATCGATGCCAGCCAAATTTAAAGAATTTCTGAAGGCTGCTGTAAACCTGGATGTGTTCACGAGAAATTCATAGAGTTATCCAAACGAATTTCTTTAACAATCTATATAGGAAGTACCACCATAAATACATTCTGGTGCATTGTTTCGTAAAATTGATAAAATCTTTTAAGAGATAAATCATTTTCGGAAAATACAATATTGGCGGCGTTAAGTAAAATTAATAGGCTGCGGCAGCGTGACACGGCGGCGTACAGTTCTATTTGGTACTATGGGTGACCAGGTGGCCAATAATCGGAAAAATGGCTTGTTCTGATAGAAACTGACACTTATATTGAGCTATTCGGTAATCCAATCCGCATGGTTATTAAATTAATTAACTCATTACGCGTGGTAAAGATGGACAAATTATGGGTGAAATTATGAAAAAAATCCACGTGCTCGGCTGGGATTTGAACCCAGGACTCTTGTATGCTAGACGAGCGCTTTACCAACTAAGCTACCGAGCCACTTGGTGACCCAATAACTGAGTTGGTTACAAGTTTAGAATTCAAATCCCTACAGACCACGCGGACCCCTTTCATAACCAATATCCATCCATCTCATGTTCCTACACACGCGAAGCGAGCGAGTGCGATTTGTTTAGTGTTGAAACTGTTTGCCTATCGTACCTACATCGCTTCCACAACAACTGTATTGTGGAAGAGTAAAGATGTGGGAAGGCTATCAACGTGTCGTTCTCACTCAAGTGACGACATGACTACTACAGAGAGGCAGTACACTCTAATATAAACTGACACTTATATTGAGCTATTCGGTAATCCAATCCGCATGGTTATTAAATTAATTAACTCATTACGCGTGGTAAAGATGGACAAATTATGGGTGAAATTATGAAAAAAATCCACGTGCTCGGCTGGGATTTGAACCCAGGACTCTTGTATGCTAGACGAGCGCTTTACCAACTAAGCTACCGAGCCACTTGGTGACCCAATAACTGAGTTGGTTACAAGTTTAGAATTCAAATCCCTACAGACCCGCGGATTTTTTTCATAATTTCACCCATAATTTGTCCATCTTTACCACGCGTAATGAGTTAATTAATTTGTTCTGATAGGTTATTCTCAAACATCATCCCATAAATAAACATCTCGAAGTCTTATTGTCATCATTTTAAGTCAATACTTATATTGAGATGTAAAATTTCCATTTTTTGCGATTTTTTGCGCTTTTGGAGATATTAAGGTTCAAAAATTGCTCTATTTTTCAAGTTTTTTCATAATTTCCTAATTTTTATGCATCGTATTATTAAAGTTTTTCCACCAGAGCTTGTGTTTGTTATATATTTATCAGCAAAATATATTGTATGACATGGTTCTTAGGAAAAATGTCAAATTCGGTGAAAAAAATTGTTTTTTCACTAATTTTCTCTAATTTTGCCAATAACTCGAAAACAGTAGTCTGTGGAATTTTGACGTCTTCGAGAGAGTTGTTTATTTTATCAAAATGAACAACTTTGCCGAACATACCAAGCCTCTAGAACGTCACAGTAAAAAGTTAGATTGTGGCGCCACCTATGCGAACGATTTACGAACTATCTGTTTATGTCAGTAGATGGTCCTCGTTGTTACAAAAAACTTTGCCGAAGACACCAAATACCGGAAACACTTTGTTACCGAGTTATTAATTTTGTCCCGCCAGATTGCGTCCCTGGCCCATAGTGCATTGTGAAGAGTTTAGCTGCACATCTATTCACTTTGTATATTTAGGGCTCATTGATTTTTTTCAATATTTTTAACAATCTTCTTTTAAATAATTCGATACTGGCTTGCAGTCTTATAAAGGGCTCACGAATTTATTTTCTTGGCCCCAACGTTTCGATCCCAATTTGGGTCTTCTTCAGGGATCTATTTTATTTGGACGAAAGACAATACTTTGAACATTTACATCATTTAAAAAAAAATTAACATCTAACGAAAACTTACAAAGAATTATTCGCAACTGTCCAAAAACATTAAGCCTGTGCCGTTGTCGTAATATAAAAGATGGGATGTCCTATGAAAATTACTGTCTTTAAAATATCATTCGGTCTGGTTTGTGTCTGAATATGAACTTACTTACAGATGCATACCAGCGAAGTAACGTAATTTATTGTATTGGTTGTCAACAATGTGATGCCAAATACGTTGGTATGACAACCAATAAATTACAAACACGTATAAATCTCATGTATACCTCCTGGACAAAGTAATGCAATTAGAAAACGCTTCAGACAGGTTACACAAACTGAGCAATCTGAAGGAAAGGACAGCAATGATGAACCACTGTATTAATAATGACCATAGATTTGACCTCCAAAATGCAAAAAAATTTAGATAGTAGTTTAAGAGCTAGTAGACTTCCGATATTAGAGATATGCCACATAATGACAACACAAACTGTAAACAAACGGACAGATGTAGATGGGCTGCATACATGCTACACAGGAATAATGCATACATTGAAAAGATTATAACACAAAAACAGACACTGTAGAGATAGAATTGACACAAACTCAAACCAAACAGATGAATTACAAAATGACCTAGACGAATGAACAAAGTTTAAAGACGACTTAAGAGTGAAAGCTAGATAGTGACTATTACACAGTGAATTGTGGGCGAAAGCTTAGATAAGTGGAGGCGAATAGATGATAGTACTCAAATACCAAACTGTAAGTTCATATTCAGACACAAACCAGACCAAATGATATTTTAAAGACAGTAATTTTCATAGGACATCCCATCTTTTATGTTACGACAACAGCACAGGCTAAATGTTTTTGGACAGTCGCGAATAATTCTTTGTAAGTTTTCGTTAGATGTTAATTTTTTTTTTTTTCAAATGATGTAAATGTTCAATGTATTCTCTTTCGTCCAAATAAAATAGATCCCTGAAGAAGACCCAAATTGGGATCGAAACCTTGGAGCCAAGAAAATAAATTCATGTGCCCTTTATAAGACTGCAAGCCAGAATCGAATTCTTTAAAAGCAAAAACCCAGTCGAATATCATTTGAAAATTTTCCTTTTATAATGCTTCGTAGAGATGGTTACAGTAATTTGAAACAATCGCAAACAAATAACGTATAAGTGTCAAGTTTCCATGCTTTGCCCAACCTTTCTGCGCTGAAAAATACTGCAACGTAAAAAATGTTGGAAATTCAATCGCCATCATAGTTTTGAGTGCTGCGGTTTTATGAATATTTGATTCTCGTTTGAAATGTATTATTTTAAGAAAAGTGCATGAAAAATTGTTTTAGTGGATGTGTTGTGAACACAATATAAAATCAAAAACACATATGTTTGCTGCAGAATTACAATGGAAAAGATAAACACCTTCTATTAACAGTAGTTGTGTGAGGCAATGAAATGCGGCGTAAGATCGAAGATTTTTTTTTTTTTGTGAATATAAGTCTCATGTATAATGTCGCTAAATTGATGATTCTGTATCTGAAAGTGTGCAATAAATAATGAAATACCACCTGAAGCATTTTTCTTCTTATAAATTATCCATACAAACAGGTGATAAGCGGTTATATTTCATCGATGCTGCAAATACCAATTCTATCATAACAATATGTTAATAATTTTAGAAGAAGCCATTTTGTGATGACGCACCAAAAGGCCTTAAGTCAGTCAGGGATGGGAAAGAAATGTTAGTATGTGATGATTGTCGCTTCCAGACACTGAGAGTACCTCTGCATCTCCACAATAACTACGGGAAGGATGTTTATTAGTGAGGAAAGAGAAATGGGCAAATAGTTCCAGTCACCGGCCCTCCACTCGAGTCGCGATAAGACTTAACTAGATTGTAGAGGGAGAACAGGAAGGAGAAAGATCTGTGGGTCACCTTTGGCCGATGATGCGATCCATGAAAAAGGAGGGAGAATACGACTCCCACTTAAAACTAGTTTCGCATTTTATCTCGCGGTGAAAATATATTAGTAGAAGTTTAAAAAGTACGTCAACATTCATAATGTTGATCAATTCGAAGGTTATTTTCAGTAATGACGAAAACAGAAAGGTAGAACAAGAAACAGGAAGGGGCACCTCATATTGAACTTACATGAAGTAGGAATAAAGGTTCATGTGGACACTTTTACTGTTGAATTGTTTGTTTGAAAATTACATAAACATAACGTAGCCACGATAAAAATGTGTGATTGATGAACATGGTGGCGAGTTTTCTGCAGAGTGTAAGTAGGGGTCCAGTCAATTATCATTTCTTATCTCTCAGCTTCCGCACGGATGTGTCCAGGACAATTCTCGACTTTTTAAGGATGTATAAATTTGGTCTTAGTGACAGAGATTAGTACCATACCTTTATCGATGGTTATGGACGGACCGAGGCATCTCTCACTTTCCTATGAAATTGTGTAATGTGTTTATTGCCAATGCCAGTGCTGGAAAGCGTCAATGTTAATAGAGGTTGTCGCACGACTTTTACATAGATGTTTCTCTCACTGTCATCGGACGGCGAGACAATGACAGACGCTTTCTTCAAATTCTCCTTCTTTTTCCGTCGCTACGGCTTGTGACGGAATTGTAAACTAGACCATTTTTATTTCATTATCTGATTTAATTGTTATTTATATCGCTAGAATCATTAATGGATATCCTCTTTACTCATCAAACACATTTGCTTCCCAAAATTCTCCAAAATGAGAAAGAAATTTTAAATGCAAAAAACCTTTACAATCGCTCTCATGAGAGCCCCGTCATGCGACCTGATGGAGTGAGCACATGAAATATAGCTTTGCCTAGTGACAGTGAGAAGACTGGTTTCGTCAGTGTCGCAAGCCGCTCATGATTCTTAACAGCCCTGGCCAATGCTTATTTTTTTTTTTCTACAATTGACAATTGGCAAAAAATGTCTCAGCTCTAACTGTAAAAAAATACTAGAAAAGCAGGCTCTGTCTACATGGGAATTGTAATGCAACGATACAAAAACAAAATTACTCATAAGCTTCAACAAGCTTGTCATTATAGTGTCACAAGCCTGCAATGAAATGGATGAGA
Source organism: Aedes aegypti (assembly GCF_002204515.2). Lineage (NCBI taxonomy): Eukaryota > Metazoa > Arthropoda > Insecta > Diptera > Culicidae > Aedes > Aedes aegypti. The sequence continues at coordinate 34,285 of NW_018734713.1, forward strand.
AGAAAATCACTGCTGATTAGTATTCAGGAAGCGACAACTTAACAAGGCCTCGGGGCTGGATTTGGTGCTTTCCCTAAAAGTGGTTGACGGGATAAAACCACACTCGATGGTTTGGTGGCCAATGCAAATCGAAGTGATTTGCAAGATTGTCATATTATAATCCGACCACAATCATGTGGCTGGAAAACATGCCGTTTTCTCGCACAATGAGTCAGTCCGAAAAGTGGATTTTTCTTAATCCAAAGGAGCGTTTAGCTTTTAAATTGGAAAGAAAAAGAGTGGTAGATTTTATGTGAGCTGGGAAACCAGCGTTGGAAAAAGGATCATGAATACAAAATTTCAATGTCAATAGTTGCATCAAATTAATGACATGCCTAGCCGCGTCATTTACGCCAACGAATTTATGAGAGGCACGTTCACATCGATGACACGTGCAACGTTGAGAATGGTCGCGTTTGGTGGTAGGAAAGTTAACGACACTGCCACAATTCGTCATAGATGCATCGCGTTCATGTACATTCATCCTGTAATTTATTTTTGTTTGCTTGTTTTTCAATTGATTTCAATAATGCAAATCACAAATGGCATTTTATAGATTTTAAGCTACAGTGAACATCGTTTTGTCGTAAATTTCTAACGACAGCCAAATTAACATGCATTTAACCTTAGTAAGGACTTTGGGTCTTTTTCGATTATTTTTATGTCGGAAATGAAATTTTTTGCTAATACACAAGTTTTGAATGACCGTTCCAGTGTGTTGACCCATTTCAGTTCTGTTGGGTTTAGATGAAATGCACACAGGTCTTTTTTCAAAAATCTTTTAGAGATCCTAACTTTGACAATCTGTAGTTTCGTAATCAAACAAGTAATCTGAACTGTCCATGTATGGCTGGATAGGTATTCACGTGGATAAAGATTCTCAAATCAGTTCCGCATTCATACCCGGTTCCGGAAATTTACGAAACTACAGATCGTCAAAGTAAGGGTCTCTAATGGAACTTTTTTTAGATGCAGATGGTTCTGAGATATATGCCCTTGAATTCGAAGACCAACAGAACTGAAATCGATTATCACACTGATTTTTGCGAGCTGTTTGAATTTTGTGGTCGAAAAATGACGCTACGTCACAATTTGTAACTTTTTGTTAGGGACTAAAGAAGGTGTTCGGAATATGAGTCCAAACGGCACTTAATTCAACTATGAATGTTCTGCGTCTGTATAGCTTTTGATATTATATATGAGCACACAGCCTTATTACTCATAAGTGTATTACTCTGGAATACGTCCATCGAGACCCAAATACTGGTGGTTTTCCAGTGAGAATATTGATGTGCTTGACTGAAACAAAAGCTACTTCAATAAGCACCTATGCAAAATGATTACAAACCATTGTAGTTGCTACCTATTCATCGCTAAAACTAACGAACGTCTTTTTTAATCAATTTAGTGTAGATAATTGATGTGTTTAGTTTGAACTTGATCATTCTCTTAATTACGAAAACAAGATCGCGTCTATCTAACTACTTCTAAGCGATTATTTCCAATTAATGATGATCGCATTCGCATTTTTGTAGCAAATTTGTCCCAAAAGAAAAAACACCTCATCCACATCATGTTATTGTCAGCTCCCAAATTCCAGAGCGACTATTCATTTGCCTTTTTGTTTGTCAACACTTTGTCAATGTAGGTACGTTGCGAGGAATGCTGGTAAACATATTTGGGAGCGTGCGTACTTCGTCACTTAACGCTTGCCGACTACGGATAATGCGGCTTAAATATATGGGACTTTCCCAACAAAGTTAGCATTAGTCCAGGTGAGTGACGACTCGCTTTTTTATGTGAATCCCAGGTGATGGCTAGTGAAGTATTTGAATAGTGTGGTTGAGGCTCATGATCGAGTCAATGCGTGTAATTTGCATAACTTCAAACGTATGCTGTTGCTTAGTTACAAAGTACAGAAATGCACAACAGTATTGGAATTTTAGATATATGCATTGTTTTCAGCTATTCATAATTAATCTTCTGAATGTTTACACTTATTGGAAAATAACAACAATAAAATTGAACAAACATTTTTTTCTCCATTGCAGGTTTTTTGATAAGCCTTAAAACAAGTCTCTTTTACTACCATCGCCAAGTCGTCTTTATTTCGGAAATCCCAATTTCTCCAAAATCCCAAACGGCATTTCATGATCGTGTCTTGCGATTTGAATTCTTCCAATCGTACAAGCGAACATTTGATCGCTCCTCTGGAAATACACGGTCGCGGCTGGCATATCCCTTTGATGATTGACTTTACCTCCGCTGTAAACTGGATAGCGCAGTGGTTAACAATTCATGAAGATGGCAACTCACTGTGAAGGACTTTTCAATCGGTGAATTGAGTTTACACGGTTAAAGAATTTTGACGGAACACATATCCCGCTCATGTGTCATTTTTTTTTTTTGTTGGAAAGAGTGGTTTCAGTGTACCGGTGGATAAATCAGTACCGTAAAACGGGGTAAATTTGATAGTTTTTTTTGTAACGAACTTTCGACCATTGGTACCTCGCGTATCTGGAGGAATAAAATAGACTTCATTGTGTGGTCCTTAGCCTCTTGCCTAGCAACTCCTATCCCTACCTTCTCGTGGTACTGGTCGAGGTACGAGTAACCTCAGGGAAGGTCGGGTAACCAACCCCGGTGGGAACTCTGGTCGTATGCTGACAGATAAGGACTCCATGTTTGGAGCGGCTCACAACAGCGTCTGTTCCCATATCAGGGGCGGCTGTTC
>NW_018734714.1:0-2000 GCF_002204515.2 Aedes aegypti
CGCCGATCTCGGAGGAAGATATATGGAGGCGACACTGAGGCTTTTGCCTCGGATAGTCACCTGACATGCAACGACTTCAATGCCTGACATTGGCGGCAGATCGACTCTGTAGAACGAGTGATGCTTTTTGATCCCCAAAAGCACTCCTCCATATGAGTCGGATCGATCCAGGCGAATAATATTAAAATCATGGAAAGGAAGGGTCACATCAGGTGTTAGCCATGTTTCTGATAACGCAAAAACATCGCACTGTAAATTACTAACTAAAAATTTAAAACTATCTAATTTAGGCATAATACTACGACAGTTCCAGTGTAGAACAGAAATCATATCTTCGACCTCTGTGGATAAATTATCCATCAAAAGATATGATCGTTGCAAGGAGGGGCACTCTAGAAGCCAGTTGCTTCAAAAGAGGAGTCACACATGGAAGCAATCCTTTGACAATGTTCTTCACTGGGTCAGAAGCATTGAAGAAATTAAGGATGATATCTACAATGCCAGAAAGCGTAAACATTGGAACGCCCTGAGGTTGCCCTAGGGGCTCCGAATGCGAACTTTCTTTTGGCTGAGCAGTTTGAAATTTTGGAATATTTGGGATTTTAGATTTTCCCGGTAGTGGCGGAAAGTCTCTTTCCTCTTGGAGTTTGAATCCAGGAGGTGAAAGCTTTGAGACTTTCGCGACAGGCTTAGTATTTTTCATGGCTGGTGGGTCATCACTGCTAGACAGATTCCGAGGCTTTTTGTGGGTCTCTGGAGTCTCACACGCTTCCTCGATGAACCCTTGAAAACGAAGGAAATTCCTTCACCAACCTCAGAGTCGGAGCCCTGATCATCAAGAGACAGAGAAGAGTAGATATTTTGGGATTCAGCAGACGGAGCAGCCTTTTTCAACATCTCGGCAAAACTACGCCGAGAGCGCTGCTCTAATGATCGTCGCTGATGTTGCTGCCGGCGTACGTACGTCGGGCAGTTTTCGAGGGCATGTGGTGGACTTTCGTTGCAATAAACGCATTTTGGCGGTATACTACATGCACCATCCACATGTCTCTCCCCGCAAGAAGCACATCGAGGTTTGTTGCAGCAATACTGGGCAGTATGGCCCAGCTGCTTGCAATTTGTGCAATTCATTACCTTCGGTACGTACAGCCGCACAGGTAAACGAAGTTTGCCGATTACAAGAAAATTCGGCAAAGCAGATCCGGAAAAGGTCACACAGAAGGATTCAGAATGTGAATAGATCTTTTTTTTCTCCCACCAGGGATACGGAATGCAATTGCTTGCATTCCAGTATGGGGACAGATGGGAGAGAAGGGTTTTTGAAGCGACCACAACCCTGCATCAATTCTTCGCAGGTCATACTGCCTTCGGTGACCACTCCCGCAATCTCAACCCGATGGCTTGGCAGATAAGTTTGATACTCCCGAGTAAAGAGCTCACAGGCCACAATCTCATTGGCCTGTTTACGGTCACTGACGGTGACGCGCAGCTTACCAGAACCCACTGTGTCAATGGCGACAACGGAAGAGAATCGCTTAGTCAGATCCTTACTGATCTGAATAGTGTTCAACCGTTTGCCTTTGGATCGAAAAGAAAACAACAAAAGGCCCACCAGAGTCGGGCGGGTAGGCCTTGAGGCGAGGGGACGTCGGAGATGGTAGAATATTGGTGTCCATTTGAGACACATCAGATTGAGGGGACACACATGGATTGGGCATAGAGGTGTTTTGTGTTTTGTTGGTTCAACACATTCGAAGACTCAGTGAGGGGATACGGACGTTCCCCCGCCATCATCATCTACACCCATTGCGGTAGCTTAACACCGCAAAGGGCGCACGAATAACTCAAACTAACACTATTCGAAGAAATGGAAATTGAATCAAACTGAAAAAAAAAACACATACAAAGGGGAAGAGGAAGAGGGAAAACTTTCAACACGCAGTAAAAACTAATCAAAAAGACGTGAAGAGGAGAAGAAACAACGAGAGGTACTTATCTTT
>NW_018734715.1:0-28712 GCF_002204515.2 Aedes aegypti
AGAGAAGATTTCATCCTCTTGAAAGCAATCATAGAAATTTTCGGCAAAGTTCTAGGGGAAATGTTACGAAAGAAACCGCGGAAGGATTTCCTGATAAGTGATTCGATTATAATTTTAGATAAACTCCGAAACAATCCACAATAAATCGCGACTACGAAACAAAAAGAGATTTACAAACACTCGCACTTATGGAAAACCTCGTAAGGAACTGTCATCGTGTGCGTGAAAATAAGCAAAAAATATATCTCTCCTTGTTTTTCTCACAGAAAACCGAGGAAAACAGCAGCAGTTTCGTAGTCCCGAAATGAAAGGAGAATAAAAAATAGTAATTAAGGCGAAGTAGGCCATAATTGAAATTTCGCGTGTCATTGATGATTGTTGCTAAATCATATCATAAATCCGAATCAATTAAAATCAGCTTGTATTGCACTGGCGCATCTGAAAAAGTATCAGCATGCTTTTTGCATATCAGCGCACATGGTGATACATTTCTGGATCAACATGAACTATGAGGACTTAGTTTTATTAAATTGCGAGCTGCTATGCCAAAACGAATGACGGGCTACTTAGCCTTAATGCATGGCGCTATCCATCAAATTCACTCATAAAAACCATTTTAGTGAATATAACAATACAGCTTTGTGACCATGACAACGAGTGAATTTGGCACTGCTCAAACGTCAATTTAGTGATCTAGTGCATTGGTGCCTCTGTACGTGTCATAAATTCTTTTGTTCTGTTGATTTTTACTGTGCGGTGCTGCCTCACTCTCTCTATAGGCCTTTTCATGTGACAGGTCCGTCTATGCATTTGTTTACATCGGTGGAGGACCGGTGCTAATACGGGACTGTCATCTCCATAGGAGAACTGTCAAAGACTTCCCGATCAGCTGTTTTGAAACGCCTTGTAAATAGGCCTATTGTAGCCAAACTGGCAACAAGGGATTGTTCAAATATTACGTAACGCAACAGAGGGAGGGAGGGGGTCTGATATAGTGTTACGGTTCATACAAAAATTTAAAAATTTCCATACAAAAGCTGTTACGTGGGGGAGGGAGGGGGTCCAAAATTGGCAAATTTTGCGTTACGTAATATTTAAATGAACCCCAAGTATTACTCTATGAGCCTCTGTACATGCCATAATTTCTTTTGTTCTCATGACTTTTACTGTGCGCCGTGTGTTGGTGCTGTCTCGCTCTCTCTCACGGGCAACTTGAAAACAGGGCGCACAGTAAAATTCAAACGTTTTATGGCATGCAGGCTCATATCAAAACTCGTTCGTCTTCATATGTCAATAGCGTCATAGATGATCGTGGTAACCAATACATAGTCCTACACTGCCGTGAATCGCAAGTCAGTCCCATCTGCATTTTCGTCAAAATTGAGTTGAGTTCAGTTTTCAACATCTCTTCCAATGCTCTTTCAGCTGCACTAATGAAATAATATGATTTGTTTGAAAAAAATAGGAAAAAACAGCAAGTCAAATTGTCCCATAATGAAAAGTAACCGCATATCAGTCCCACTACACGCAAACAAATTTTGTTGTATAATCTACCGAATCCATGGTAGAATTAAGAACTGCACCAACAATTTTCAACCGACTACAAAAATCGGTTAAGTTTACTATAATCTGGTCAAAATCACTGAGCAATGCAGTAAATTTGACTATGTCCATAGTAGCATCCACTACAAAGCATTGTATTTCAATCCGTGACACCCACCGTACAACACAGTGTGGTCAAAAGTATGATGCTAAACTTCTCAAATCAATAATCCCGCATAAACCTGAACCATTCGTGTACTGTTTCCGAAACCATCCACAACAATTTGCGACAATACTTGGATAATTTCGTATAGCGTCTAAAATAACAATAAGTTCACTGTACCCGAAACAATTTCGACAGTACGGGGAATAGTTATTGGACAAATAACAATGTGGGGAATAGGCGGTTAAGTTAAGTAACCATTTCAAAACGCCGATTTTCGCGAACAAATATTTTTGTTTACAGTTTATCGAATGGTCGATATACCATCCACATTTTTGCCAAATCCACTGTAACACAAACAGTATGAGAACAGTTGAACTATACAATTGGAACAAGAAAAAATACTGTAAAGCAAATTATTGATTTATGGTGGATAATGGTATTTTAACACTATACAAAGTTGACCATTTTGTATGGAAAATCGAAAAAGTTGCAAATGTTTTGTCCAATACTGTATCTTTTGCCTTACCTTGGTAGAGTGACCAACTCCATTAACGTAGCTGGTGGTATCAAGAGTGCCTGCTTTTCGGCCCGAGAATGAAACGTTCCTGCATAGGCAAGTAACACCCTTCATGCTCTTGACGGTGATAACCTACACGGGATGTTAGAGAGACTACGAATCGATTGAAACGCACGGAACAAGTAGATTTGTTGATATTACTACTTACCATTAGGGTTTTGCTATCTAACCGCGAAACAGGATAGGCACTTAAGAATTAAATTTTAACCGAAAAAAGAAATTTTCAACCGTTTAGCTTCGGATCAGATAAAACATTCTGTTTTTTTCTGTTTTGATCTGAGTTTTGACAGAAGCGCAACGACTGCAAAGTGAAACACACTAAAAAAATACAGAGATCATTACATCTATATGATTGATAACGATCAAAATTTCTTTTGAATATTTTTGGTCGAGATATGAGTATCTTTCCATAGCATGATTCGAAAAAACTCGTTTTGTCAAATCGAAAGAAATGTGTGAAAACAGAAAAAAAACATTTGTAAAAACTTATGCAGTTAGCGTTTCTTTTTCACAGTGAGCATAATATTTAACATCGCTAACTAACACAAATGCACTTTACTATATCCAAAATTGTAGAAATTCTGTAACGTATAGTAAAATGCTTCTATGTGAGTATGTTACGGAAATACAAGCACGAACTATTCGGTGAACAGTTGTTTTACATTGCCACTATTTATCACGAATTGGATGTCCCAAATTGTTTTACTACATCTGCCCACTATCATGTAATGTCACCATTTGGCGTATATCATCGAAATTGTTTGGAATCTTAGGCTGTGAACCGTTTCACCAGTTCGTTTAACTTTTAGTTAAAATTTGACAGCTTGATAGTTATTTCCCCTCCGGTTAGAAATAACCCTGCTCTGGAGCATGGTTAAACTTGACAGTTCGAAAGTTATTTTCTACTCCCGTGAATTTGAGAATAACTAACCATCTGTCAACTTTGTTCTGAAATAACTACTCGACTGTCAAGGCTCAAATGGGTCAACCGCGATGTTCAATTTAACCATTTGAGGGGAAAATAACTATCGAAATGTCAAATTTTAACTAATAGTTAAACGAGCTGGTGAAACGGTTCACAGCCTTAGGCAAATTGTATTTTGCTATGCGGGATGTTTCTAGTCAAAAATACTACAACTCTGGTTAAATCAACAGAATAAATTTTCTTGTGTAGTGATGTTGACTATGTTTTGGTAGAATTAACAGATTAATGTAGTCGGTTGAAAATCGTTGGTGCAGTTCTTAATTTTACCATGGATTCAGTAGTTTCTACAATAAAATTCATTTCAGTGTACAGACTTTCGCACCGTGAAACACAAAAATGTAACTTGTTTTGATCATTCTTTATATTTTTCTCGAAAAGATAACGTAGTGAAAAGCAAGTTGTGAAAGTTTCATTAAGGTTGAAACATGTTACAATCCTCTGGAATTTTTTGAATATTCGTATGGAAAACGAGTTTGAAAACTTTAGAGTAAAGTGGGGCAAAAGTTCGAGTGGGGTAAGAGTTTCTTTTTAAGATTTCCAGCTCAATTCAAAACAAATCTTATAAATGTCATGGTGGTTCAAATGTTATTCAAGCAAGAGACTTTCAATCCAAATATCATAAAAATCGATTGAGATTTGGAAAAATTATGGCTATTTGTTGTTTTTCGACGTGAATATTGTAATTTTTGGTCAAACTTTCGTTGCATGGAACCAATTGAAAATAAAATCTTTTTCAATATTTTATGTAAGGGCGTTTCTAGGCCTATCATAAGGTTGCTATGAGGTGTATTAGTTTTTGCATAGATGCTTGAAAACAATTTTTGGCCCATATATGGGCAAAAGTTCGAATCAGCGGGGTAAAAGTTCGACCCATGTATAAAATCACGGAAAAATTTGCAAATTGCCTAAATTCCACATATTATCTTCAAATTCAGTTAAATTTGTCTGATCGTGTGAAAATTGTCACCAAAATTTTACATTTCCACATAGTTAAAACAAAAATGTGAATACCAGCTCTATTTGAGTATATTACAATTAACCCGGTTTTGGGCAATTTTTTGATGAAAATTTAGTGTGTATTTTTAGTCAAACTTGAGTTTACGGCTGGTTTAAAGTATGCCTGTCATAAAAGAATCGATATTTTGTGTTTAAGCCAGCGAACTTTTGCTCCACACTAGATTCGAACTCTTGCCCCACCGGTGGGGCAAAAGTTCGAATAAGACAATTAATTTTGAAACTGTTATAACTAAAAATGGGTAAAAATTTTGACACAGGTTTGTTCAGCAAAATTATAGCCAATATGTTGACGGTTCACTGTATGGTATTTGTTTTGTTTTAACTGCTATTGTTTTCCTGGAAACTTTGATTACACCACTAAGGTCGAACTTTTGCCCCACCTTACTCTACAGCCCATTTTCTCAATGCCTACTTTTTACAGATGGGACTGACTTGCGATTCACGGCAGTACACTTCGCCAAATGGAGCATATATTGCTAATATAGAACTACTGAATGACTTATGTATATTGCCGATTGGGAGGGTTAAATTATGATTACTTTGGGATTTGAACGCTGCAAAGAGCCAACCAATTCAGACTGACGGTAAGAAAGTCCAGTGCCCACCGGCTTAATAACGAAAACGGTCTGTGACAGATTGATTTCGCTGTGTCAAAGAATATGGCTTATCCTGAAACATGCTTCCACGAGTATCTTCCGTGTAGATACAGCTGAAAATCACCACAGTAGAAGTAATCGCAAAGCGATCACGTTTTGATCGATGGCACTCACGTCATCACATAATTGATCATCAGCACTATACAGTACTGAAGCTCGCTACGATAAGAGCTTGTTTCAATAGAACATACCTATTAGGATTTCAATGATTTAAATACTGGATGCATATGCTCAGAATTAGACGTTTCCTACTGCTCATGTGCCTCAATCTCCCCCGCAACCACATCATGCAGCTTTATCGGGGGAGGGCTGTGCTCATACAAATCGTCAGTCTAAGCCTAATGAAAGCCTAGCTCACGACGACATTTCTACGGTGTCTCTGCGACTACTCCTTTTGCCCAATTGGTGGTTGAAGATCTCACCGGGGCTTTGGACAGCTTTCTGAGCGACGACGCATACGTCCCTTGGGCTGGCCTCGCGTCAGAGCCCTGTTGAACTTCTATACTGGACGCTCATGTACATTTCGTGGCTCTACGACGACTCGTTCCCCGTTGCTGCTGTTTGAGCTCTCCTGGTTGACCATTTGGATACCGAGGTCGGTCCAGCGACTCCGGTTGGAGGATGTGACGGTTTATGACGGTTTATCGATGCTACTCGGCCTAGTCCTCGACGAAGCTAGCCTACTCTGGCTCAGCGCTTCTTCAAGGTTCGATACTGGCCGGTAGAGTGCCGAAGTCAGTCCAGCGATTCCGTTTGGAGAATGGCTTCCGGTTCACTGGCGCTCCGACTTCTCAAACCGGTGATACGCTCAGACTACTCAGAGTAGTCTTTGGCGGTGGATCTATCCTACTCCGACGAAGATTTTCCCGGCGGCTGAAGATCTCCCGAACCGATGCTATCCGGGCAGATGTCGAAATCGGTCCTGCGATTTTGGTGGGAAGCTTCCGGTTCACAGGCGCCCCGACGATCTTTTACCGGTGCTACTACGCGGTCTACTAAACTAGTTCCCGACGACCATTTGCCGGTACTGTTCCGCGAATTACTCAGCTAGACCCCGGCGTTTGACTCAGCCTACTCCAAGTCGACGTTGGTCGGCCAAGTGCCAGGGTCAGTTCTGCAATCCCGGTTGGAGGATGACTTCCGGTTTGCAAGCGCCCCGACGATTTATTACCGATTATACGCCCGCTCTACTCACATTCTTTGTGTCCCTTTGCTGTTAGCATGCTATGTCCTCAGCCTGAGTGATGCAAATGGGGATCATTCCAGCGAATACGCACACTACCTCCGACGATATAGCGCGGTAGACACTCGCCACCCGTATAGCCATGTGCCGAAACGTACCTGCCAGCTTCTCTCGGTTACGTCTGGTTCCCAAAGCTGCGGCCCAAGCCGGCACTCCGTATCTCAGTATAGATAGACAATGATACGGTCGCCAGAAGACGCCTCGTACTGCTTCTTGGTCCTCCAATGTTGGGCATGATCCTAGCTACAGTGTTAGCTGCTTTCGCTGCCTTTTAGCAGGCATACTCTACGTGGCTGTTGCAGTTTAACCTGTGCTTTAGAGAGCGCTTCGATGTGATTGAGTGTCCTCCGACGTTGATCTCAAACTGCTGAATCGCCTTGCAGTTGCTGACCAGCACTATCACCCTTTTGTGATGAGCTAACTGCAGCTTGACTCCAGTCATCCACGATTCAATGATGTCTAGCGATTCTGCGGTCAGCATCTACACATCTGCCGCAGTCTCGCCAGTTATCACAACAACGACGTCATCTGCGAACCCGACGATCTCGACTCCATTCGGCAGTGTCAAGGCTAGCACTCCGTTGTACATCATATTCCACAGTGTTGAACCAAATATGGATCCCTGTGGAACTCCCGCCGTTACTTTCATTGACATCCGTCCCTGGTTTGTATCGTAAACTAGTACCCGGTTCTGAAAGTAACTTTGCAGAACTTTACACAGATATTCGGGAACCCGTATTCTGTGTAGGACTGCGGCGATAGCCTCCCAACTGGCACTGTTGAACGCGTTCTTAACGTCTATCGTTACTACTGCGCAGTATCGATTCAACCGTCGAAGTCGTTTTACGGAATCCGAACTGCCTTTTGGACAATCCGTTCTCGCCTTCTGTTTAGATCGTCAGCCTGCCGAGCATGACCTCCTCCAAAAGTTTAGCAGGAGTATCCAGCAAGCATATTGATCTATATGAAGCAGGATCATCTGGCGGTTTTCCCGGTTTTGGCAACAACACCAGCTCCTGCACCTTCCATCTGTCTGGGACGCAGCTCTCCGCTAGACACTTCTGCAACGCTGTCCGAAATATATCTGGGAACGCCAAGATTGCTGCACTTAGCGCTATTTTAAGGATACCATCTAGACCAGGAGCTTTGGGCCAATTCACAAATTTCATAACGCTGAAGGGGGTGGGTGGGTGTCCTTAAAATGTAACAGCTTATACATATAAAACTAAAAAAATATTTATACAAAATATGTTACGAGGGAATGGGTGGGTGTCAACATTAACCATTTTTGGCATTATGAAATATGTGAATGAACCATTTATTCAGTTTCAATGCTGTCGCACCCGTATCAGCTGGGCGTTAGAAACTTGGACAACGGCATTTTCATCACGCCGGTTCGAAAACCGGTCCATTTGTACCTCGATTGCAATCGCGGTTCAAATTATGGTGCAAAACTTCGGTGGTTTCCGATGTTCAGAACGATGACACAATCGGACAGACAGAAAACAGTTGATATCAATATTGGGATATGCCGTAGATCTGATTATTAATTAAGAACAATTGTTCTGTTCAAAGGTTGGGAACGATCTAACTCATACATTTATTTAACGTCAAATTACAACTATTTCACAACTATTTCATGGCTTGCTGGTTCATCAAGCGCTTACTCTTTAACACTCCTCCTCGATTGGTGAACTCCTACTGCGTCACGAAATCTTGCCAGCTGCTGTGATGCCAGCGGCTTAGTCAGCATATCCGCTACCATTTGATCGGTGGGGCAGTAGCGGACGTCGATGAGATTGTCTTCGTGAAGCTTGCGGACAAAGTGGTATTTTGTGTCCACATGCTACGAACGATTGTTGACCTTCGTTGACTTCAACTGTTTGATACAGGACTGGTTATCTTCGTGTACCAGCACCGGGGTTGGGACATCAACGGAGAAATCTTGGAGCATCCGGACGATCCACGTGAGCTCCTGACAGCACTCGGCGAGCGCCACGAATTCGGCTTCGGTACTGCTGAGCGCCACGCACGTCTGCTTGCGCAAACCCCAGTATATTGATCCGCCGCCGAACAGGAACACGTATCCGGAGTTTGATTTGCGACTGGCTGCATCGCTTGCCCAGTCTGCGTCCACATAGACCTCCAAACCGGAATCCTCGGCCTTCAGCGTGAGCTTGGGGTCCATCGTCGACTTCAGATAGCGTAGGACACGCTTGGCCTCCGTCCAATCGGCTTGAGAGGGTGCACTTACTGAACGTCCCAAAATGGCTACGGGTGCAGCGATGTCTGGTCGAGTGTTTACCGCCACGTACAACAGACTTCCTACCAAACTTGCGTATTGGTCGTTGTTCGGTAACATCTTCTTCTCCTCCTTCTGTTTTAAGTGGCCAGGATCCGATGGCTTCGCTTCATCCATTCCGAACCTCTGCAGCACCTTTTGGATGTAGGCCTTCTGGTTGAGTGTGAAAGCCTTACCATCACATTGCACTTGGATTCCGAGAAAATGCCGGATGTTGCCCAACGAAGAAACGGTGAAGTGCTTGTTCAGGTCCCGCATCAAGTCCTCGTCCAGTTTTCGCTTGAAAATCCATTTCGACCCGACGACTTTGCGATTGGCGGGCAAAGTGGTCAGCGTCCAGGTGCGGTTCTCGGCGTGTGACTTGATCTCGTCGTCCATTGCTGCAATCCACTGTTCCGCTTCAGGACCCTTGTAGGTCCTCGGCTCCGGGATTCCTTTTCGCACCATACCAGTCGTTTCCCGGTACCGCAGGGGCGCCATCCCCTTCGTGCTGCGGCTTGACCTCCGAGGCATTACAACTTCATCTTCACTGACTTCATCTTCTTCTACTTCACAGGTCGAATCATACAGGCTGGAATCGGAATCCGCCGGCGTAGCCTCCTCCTCAAAAGTACCTTCGTCATCGCTGTCATCTTCAACTTCTTCACATGCATCGAGTGTGTCTTGCGGTATTACCGATTCGTACTCCACGGTTGTCGGAGATGGTAGACCTCGCTGGCTGACTGCTTCTTCTTTTTCGACGAATCTTGCATCACAGCTGATCACGACTTCGTTCGTAGCTTGATCGATGAACCGGAAAGCTTTGTGGTGATCTGAGTAACCGACAAACGTTAGCTTGATTGCTTTCGGTTCCAGCTTCGTCCGCTTGACTTTGGGAATGTGAACGAACGCTGCACATCCGAACCTCTTGAGATTTCCGTAGTCTGGTTTCTTGCCGAACCAGAGTTCGTGTGTAGTCTTCTCTTCCGACCGAGACGGCAGCATGTTCTGCAAATGCACTGCCGTGTTGACCGCTTCTGTCCAGAAACGGTAGCCCATCTTCGCACCGAGCAGCATGCAGCGCGCCATCTCCACGATCGTTCGGTTCTTACGCTCCGCAACTCCATTCTGCTGCGGTGTGTAGCTTGTCGTGGAAGCGTGCTGGGCCCATAACCTTTTGGGATATGCCGTAGATCGGATTATTAATTAAGAACAACTGTTCTGTTCAAAGGTTGGGAACGATCTAACTCATACATTTATTTAACGTCAAATTGCAACTATTTCATGGCCTGCTGGTTCATCAAGCGCCTACTCTTCAACAATCAAGCTACTACTACTACTTATCGTGTATTGTTGTATGATATAGTTAAATCCTTGTTTTTTTATAAATTTACCACTAAATGTTACCTAAAATATTGATCTTAGTTGATCTGTTTGAACAAACCCTTTATTCAAGCCTCAAGGGTTTTGTGATTTGAATATATCGTAGAAATTTATCCGCTTGGATTTCAACCGTTTTCTGTCTGTCAGCTTCGTGCCATTATACATACACTGGTACAGAGACGAAGCGCGTTTGCAGTTTAACGGATTTAACACAAGTTGCAAGGTTCAAATCAAAGTTGCACATCGGTTCTTGTTGAAACTCTGTTTCAACGGGAACGATTTCCGAAACGTTATTCTCCGACCGAAAGCAAATTAAACACGAGTGATTCGGTATTGGAAGAATATAATTTCCTGTTGAAGAATACCCGCATAATTGTGAACCATACTAGCACCATTCCTTTAACTATCCGCAACCACTTGCGACAATATCTAAACAGTTTCAAATAACATCCAAATTAACAATAAATCAACCTTACCACGAACTATTTTGACAATTTCGGGAATGGTTATTGGAAAAATAACAATATGGGGAATAGGCGGTTAAGTTATGTAACCATAAAAAATCGTCGATTTTCACGAACAAAATTTTTGGTTTACTGTTTGCAAAACGATAGACATACTATCCATTTTTCGGCCAACCCATTATAGGGCAAACTGTTTTCAAACAGTAAAACTATAAATTTGAAGTGAAAACGATGAATGTTTATGTAATAATTGATTTATTGTGCCATATAGTATTTTAACCTAATATCGTATTGTTTCTTTATGCTTTTACCGTTAAAGAATAATTGATCAATAAATTTAATACGAAACAATGAAAGAAGAAAATAAGTGTAGACAAAATTCTGTTGGAATTGAATTTATACTACACTTATTTCTTGTTTCATTGTGACTTATTCAATTTAAGAAATAATTTTCATTGAAGACAAAATATTTTAAATGTTTTTTAAAGCTTAAGATTGCCTTATTCGATATTTAAAATAAAAAATTGAATCGTGGCACAATTTTGCCTTGAACAATGCTTTCGAAGCTCGCGCTCCGTTGAGGTGGTGCGATTAGTCATCGGTGATCCAGTCACTTACATTTCATATTCTGATTAAAGTCCATGAATGCAGCAATTACTTAGCTAAATAAACCTCAAAGAGATGGCTTTCTTTCAGCGCTTGCTTCTTGGATCCAGGCTGTTGTTCAGGATGGCCTACGCTTGATGCTGGTGAATGAGACTCTGGAACGTGAAGGAATCGTTATACATAATTGAAATCGGTGACATAGACAGTTTGAAACTCACTTTTGGTTTGATGTCCACGTATAGGTGATCCGGAACAATGGGTTCTCCTTGCAGCTGGTTCATTCATTGCCAAGAGTAACCAGCAGCGCCGAGTTCGGCTGTTTTTGCAGCTGCCACCAAGCCGATGACCATCTTCACATACGAAATCTGTCGAAATAAAAGCTTGGTTTAGTAACGCGTTACGAATTGATATTTATTATTACTCACCATGATAGCGCTGCTGTTCCACCGCGGCCGAATTTCATTAAAAATATTATATTAAATATTATATCATCAGTACATGGATTTGCGTTTGATTTCTGTTGCAGTGATTTTTTTTTCTTTTTTCGCTCTGAATGTTTTGATGGGTTTGACCGACAAACTTGCATGCACGCTAAAAACATACTAATGACTTTGTCACTGTTTCAAACTTCGATAAAAAAAATTAATATATAAATATTAATTTTAGTATAATCCGTGTTCTAACCGTATGATAGTAAAACATTTTTATACTCATAATTAAAAGACAAAGTACGTTCCATTATCACTTTTCCAATATCCAATTCAATTTCGTGAAAAACGAAAAACGAAACTTTTGATCATATTTTTCGTATTTTTCAATTTGAGTGAGTTAAATTTTTAAAGCGTGTGTCTTCAATATTGCTCAAACAAAAACCGGTGAATGTAACAATTTGCCAAACTGTTGGTTATAAGTTATATATAGTGAAGTGCAAATTTGAGCACAAACTATTTCACAGACGTTAATCTTATAGTGCCACTATTTCTAATGAGTCAGCATTCCGATACATTTCAACCACATCTAGACAATATTAAATATTGTCACCGTTTGGCAAAAATGACTCAAATGGCAATTTATTGTGTTAAGTTTCAGGTTCCATATTGTTCAACATATAAACAACTGTTTGTGGAACATTAACAGTATCAGTTAGCAGAAACTTACTGTTCAGACCGTAATGCAAAATGTATTTTTCTATGCGGGTACCATAATTGCTGTTAGATGCATATTGATTGATAACATTTTCATTTAGATTTACTACTATGATGCTACGTATGTATTGTTATGGGAACCCCTGGTTTCCCATTTGTATGCTATAGGTTTTACTTTTATGGTTAGAAAACTGTTGCGACTTACGTTTAGTCCCTTCACTAGGTTTTCATACAACATGTGCTGACAATCAGGCTTGGTTGGCGCGACAGGAGGTTCTAATTTAAATAAATGTTAAGATTTAGTTGAGCATTTGGATGGAGTAGGGGTCATTTGCTTACCACAGAAGGATATTTGTAAGCAGTTCTGCAGTAATTATCTTGCTATCGTAATGTATGTTTGCTTATTCTCTGGAAGATTTAGTTGTATCGTAATGCGAAACCATAAGAAAAGTATTGCAGTAAATCATAATTTCTTACCGGCTATTAAACTTAGGGATCATCAGGCTATCCCGCTGATGCTTTAACTCTATTCGTAACCTATGTAAAATAGTTCAGTGTGAATCACTTATTTGTGGCATACAATTGCTTCATTCGCTCACCTATTTTAGTAGATCAAATTCAGCTCCTACAGCACTTAACTAATTATTGTATTTAAGTTCAGTACAACTGGGATTAGATTAACACTAGCTAAGAAACTTGGGCAATGCAATTATATTCTATCACTGATGACGAATTCTGATTAGTTTTCCGCCTACCTGTTTTGTTTTGGTTCTTCCCTTCTATTCTTATCGGTACTCACCGGATCGTTGATAAGAGATGGATCATTACCACTCACCAGTAACAGCGGCGTAGCTAGGAAGTGAGTAAGGTGCGCTAGCTACGTAGTGGCTAACAGTTCTATTCATGGAAAGACTGGATTAGAAACGTTAAATACAAAGGATTTTTCGAAGAAAAGTCACAAACTGTATAATTCATAAATTCATTACTGTTATTCAACATTTTCTGCTCGTTTATTTTTTTATATTTTCTTCTGTTTGTTAACACACCGGACTTTCACAATGAGCAAAATTCCTTAACATAACTGAATAAATACCACACTCTAGCTAATTCAGGAACGATGACTTAACCTACCTAGCATAAATTACTTAGTACATAGACAACAAAACTTCACCGCAGGAAGTGGAACTTAAAGCAACGCCAACAAAATTCAGAGTTTCCATATAAGCGTATATAATTCAGGCATCGTACATGTTTGTCTTTGCGTTGAGAATTCGATAATCTCACTAGCTAACTACAACACTGAGTGTATCTAATTCGAGTTCTTGGTAGCTCCAAGGACGCTAGGGCAGTTTGACTAGTAGTTGGGATGCGTAACGAAGCGTCTCGTCATAATCTTTGATTCATTGGTTTATACAGATATTCCCTAAGGTCCCTAACGATGGTGAATGTCTTTTGTTTTTCGTTTCAGCGCGAATGCTTACGTAGGTATTCTATTCCACTACTATTACGAGAATATATCACACAATCTGTTACAAATGATATCAGTGGGTTTCTCTTTACCTTTTACTCTTTTTTATTTGCTTTCGTTTAATATGTGACTGATTATTGGGTAATGTGCGTTTCTTCAGTTTTTTTTTTCTTTTAGGGACACTAAAAGCTTAGAATTTGATAGAGGTATAGGCTATAGTAATGCGCTTCGATTAAAAGATGTAGTTTATAATGTAACTTTTTTTTTTCGTATTGTTAGAGTCAATACTGGATTAGAAGCAATAGGCAGTAGTGGAAAACACGTACATCAATATTAAAGTAAACGTGGTCAAACATTCGGGAAGCCACATCTCAGTTCCGATATAGATAAGAAGACGCAATGATTAACAAGGAGGCGATAGTATGAAAACGTCAAACCGAACAAAATGACGTGAGCGCTTTAAGGGACTGAAAAACACCTACCGAATATTCAAATCAGTTATAGAAAATGTGATCGATGTATTGTGAAGTAAGTGTTGCGTCTTTTTATCTGTGGTTCCGTTATCAAGAAATCTTTAAAGATGATTGATCGTTTTATGAACAATGCTATATGGACAACATTTAACAGATTGTATAGTAGAGCATCTCCTGGTAACCTTTGCAGGTGAAATCGACTGAGTTTGGGTGGGTAGACCTTTAAGTATATGGCTAGCTTCTGTTGGTTTCTTGTTGGTAAGGTGATTATAAAACGAAGCCAAACCTCAAATTTTCAAGAGCACAAGACTTGAGAACCAAACAGCGCTCCGCGTTAAAAATCTATCCCATTGGTCACCACCAGCAAACAAGCAAGTTGATTGGTTTTCTACGCGATCTGTTGTCAGATACTCTCGTCTTGTGCACTTGAAAATTCAAAGTTTGGCTTCGTTTTATAATCACCTTAAGTGCATAACGAGGAACTGTTCACAAAACGTGCGAAAGCGAATATAGTGTTTCTGACTGTTTCGAGCTATATTAATGACCATAGTCAGTGTCGGGAAACGAAGCTATAAAACTTATTTGCTGTGTTGCACACCTCAAAATAACAAGTTTTTCCTTTGGGTTTTACTTTTTTAAGTAGAATTTTTGTTGAATGTGAAGCACGAATCAAGGCAACAACTGTTAGTAACAGTTCCAAAACCTTAATAAAACTGGTAAGTTAAATAAAAGGGGCTTCCTCACAAATATAAGTATCTTGAATTTAGTTTTTCAGTATTTTCGAAGAAATCGAGGGTGCTGTCATTGTTTTTTGCTCATTCACACTTTTAGAAACTGTTTCGAAGTCGTTGTTATACAAACTTCTCTTAGATTACAACTTATTTTTACCAAACACTCAAACTTCATAAACGTTCTTCATTTCTAAACATAATATAGGCCACAATGACCATAAAAGTAAGCACTTCCTTATTTTATAACAATACTGAGTCATGTTTAACTGTTATTGCATAAATTATTTGGTGTCAATCCTTATGAATCGAGATGATAGCTGGGAGAATAGAGACAAGTGCTAAATGTACTATTGGTAAAATGAGAAGATTAAGTTTACTGGTGAACTGACTAAATGTAAAGTATAGAGTACCGAAATGAATAAGCAATCTCTTGTATAAGTTTTTTTTTTTTTTTTTTTTTTTAAATCTTTATTTGAGTGTATTTTAACGCACGAGGGCTAGTTCTACACTCTCTTGTATAAGTTTGCTAATTATTTTTTTCGTATTTCTTTCATTAGCTGAATTCCTATAAAAATGTGTCATCTTAGAACTTCGGGAAAGATATTCAGTAATTAAGAAAATCTATATAAATAAAAATGTAGTGGTGTTTGTATGTCACGAAATGGCTTGAGAACGGGACAACCGATTTACACAATTCTTTCACTGTTATTTTCTTGAAGGGTTCCGACGTGTTCGTGTGACGAAAAAGTTTGGGAAAGTTTTCGGAAAATTTGGTAAAACAGGAGAGTACTAATATGTCATTTTGTATGAGAGGTTTCATGACATTTTTCAACAGCCTACTTGATGGCAAGACGAAGTTAAAAATAAATAAAGACATCGAGAAAGCTTTTTTAGGATTTTTTTTTCAAATTTTTATGACCTCAACCCTTTTTTCCACAACTGTCTCTTTACGCAAAAATCGTTTTTATAAAAAAAGGCTTTAACAAACAATGTTGCAAATCAGCTGAATTTTTAGTTATTTTACAATAATGAATTGATTGTGTATCAATAGTTCAATTATTGAAACAGTTACTTGACTTTTGGATTATTCTGATGAGTATAGAATGAAGGGGCCCAGATAGCCGTAGCGGTAAACGCGCAGCTATTCAGCATGCTGAGGGTCGTGGGTTCGAATCCCGCTGGTCGAGGGACTTTTCGTAAAGGAAATTTTCTCGATTCCCAGGGCATAGAGTATCTTCGTACCTGCCACGCGATATACACATGCAAAAATGGTCAATCGGCAAAGAAAGCTCTCAGTTAATAACTGTGGAAGTGCTCATAAGAACACTAATCTGAGAAGCAGGCTTTGTCCCAGTTGGGACGTAACGCCAGAAAGAAGAAGATAGAATCATATTCCAGTAACTATTGCATAGTATTCATATGATTTAGTTTGTCTCGAGTTCGTCGACAATCAATGAAATTCTGAAGCTACCATGGCACTATGGGACAGGGACGCAATCTGGCGGGACAAAATTAATAACTCGGTAACGAAGCGTTTCCGGTATTTGGTGTCTTCGGCAAAGTTTTTTGTTACAACGAGGACCATCTACTGAAATAAACGGATAGTTCGTAAATCGTCCGCATAAGTGGCGCCACAATCTAACTTTTTACTGTGACGTTCTAGAGACTTGGCATGTTCGGCAAAGTTGTTCATTTTGATAAAATAAACAACTCTCTCGAAGACGTCAAAATTCCACAGCCTACTGTTTTCAAGTTATTGGCGAAATTAGAGAAAATTAGTGAAAAAACTATTTTTTTCACCGAATTCAACATTTTCCTAAGAACCATGTCATATAATATTTTTTTGCTGATAAAAATAAAACAAACGCAAGCTCTGGTGGAAAAATTTTAATAATATGACGCATAAAAATTAAGAAGTTATGAAAAAACCTGAAAAATAGAGCATTTTTTGAACCTTAATATCTCTAAAAGCGCAAAAAATCGCAAGCTCAAATTTTCAGGCAACATAGAGCAATACTTGATGAAACGGATGTCAAAATTCCAGAGAGGTATATTTTGGTGTTTTTGAGATCTATCATTTTTTTACAATGTTTTTCTCCAATACAGTTAATTTCCATGAGGAATCTGAAGGGACGATCGCCTTCAAGAAATTACGAGTCGTGGAACAAAAACTTTCAGAAAACTGTTTAAAAAAGCCATCATAGTAGCCATGAAATTCAGTTTAAGAGCAGTTCCTTGAGTTGATATCGAGTAATGTAGATGAAAGTGTAGATTAAAACTGGGTACATAATTGTTTTTCTTCAATAATTCAAATGATATAGTATGCCATGAAAGACTTGATCATGTGTCAGTTAATTGTTGTCATCATGGTTCGAGGTGAGCAATTTATTTTGTGAATGTGTTACTTTTAACACGGAAAATCAAATTTTAAAGCATATTCATGTCATTATCTCTAAATACTAAAATTTCAGAGCGCACGATCTCTTGTCCGGAGCTTGTAGATTTGTTTTAAAGCGGAAAGAGCGTTGATTCTTGGATGTTTCGAAACAGAGGATGCAGATCAAAGGTATCAATTTAGAGATTCCTTCGATTTTGAGAACCGTTTGGTTGTTTAACCTTAAATATGTGTTTAATGACCGGATTTGCTTAAATTTTGAGATTCCGGAAAACTGTGACAACGAATTCGAGATGAAATCCAAAGCCAGCTTGTACTGTGAGCAGATATGATAATTTCATGAAATAATAAAATATATTTTTCCGATAATTTAAACATACACTTAAATATTTGCCATGACAATATTAATCGCGTAATGGAAAAGAAACCGTAAAAAAATTGAAAAATCTAAAAAAAACACCAAAATATACCTCTCTGGAATTTTGACATCCGTTTCATCAAGTATTGCTCTATGTTGCCTGAAAATCTGAGCTTGCGATTTTTTGCGCTTTTGGAGATATTAAGGTTTAAAAATTGCTCTATTTTTTAAGTTTTTTCACTATTTCTTAGGTTTTATGCGTCGTATTATTATTTTTTTTCCACCAGAGCTTGCGTTCGTTGTATGTTTATCAGCAAAAAATATTATATGACATGGTTCTTAAGAAAAATATCAAATTCGGTGAAAAAAATCGTTTTTTCACTAATTTTCTCCAATTTTGCCAATAACTCGAAAACAGTAGGCTGTGGAATTTTGACGTCTTCGAGAGAGTTGTTTATTTTATCAAAATGAACAACTTTGCCGAACATGCCAAGTCTCTAGAACGTCAAAGTGAAAAGTTAGATGGTGGCGCCACCTATGCGGACGATTTACGAACTATCCGTTTATGTCAGTAGATGGTCCTCGTTGTTACAAAAAACTTTGCCGAAGACACCAAATACCGGAAACGCTTCGTTACCGAGTTATTAATTTTGTCCCGTCAGATTGCGTCCCTGGCCCATAGTGCATGGGAAAGAGCAAATTAAGATTCAGGATATCGAATAGAACTTAAGGAATAGCCTAATTGCTTTCTGCAAATATTTTTCAATACATTCTTCTAATGATTTCTCCTGAAATCCTTCCAGGAGTTCCTTCAGCAATTGCACCGTGATTTTATCAAGACACTCCTACAGGAGTTTTTTCTTTGATTCTTCCAAGAACTCATCCACAATTTCTTCTGGAATTCTTCCAGAGATTCCTTTAGGAATTTCTCCAAGAATTCCTCTAAGGCTATCTCGAGGATTTTTTCAATGTTTGGTTAGCAGTTTTTCCAGAAATTTCTCATTAGATTTCTCTAGGAATTTCTTCAAGAAGACCTCCAGGTATTTTTATAGGGATTCCTCCAGAGATTCCACAAGGATTTTTTCCAGATATTACTGGAGGAAACCATTAAAGAATTCTTACAGAATTATTTTTATTAATTCATATAGATGGAGATTCCTCCAAGAATCCCTATAGATTTCATCAGAAGTTTCGTCAAAGGAATGCTTACTGGAATCATTAAGATTCAGAAAATCGAATAGAACTTAAAGAATTCCTCAATTGATTTCTCCAAGTATTGTTCAAGGAATTCTTCATAGGATTTCTCCAGGAATTCCTTCAGCAATTTCACCGTGATTTTATCAATACACTCCTCTAGGAGTTTTTTTTTATTTTCAAGGATTCCTCCAGGAACTCATCCAATTTCTCAGGAGTTTCATAAAAGATTGCTCCAGGAATTTCTCCAGAAATTACACTAGGGATATCTTTGGAATTTCTTCAAAGATTGGTTATCAGTTTCTCTAGGAATTTCTCTATAAATCTCCTCTAGAAGTTTCATCAATGAGTCCTCCAGATATCTCTCCAGAAATATTTCAAGCAATTCCTCCAGAGATTCCACAAGGAAATCCGTCTAAGAATTCTTTTACGAATTTCGTCATTAATTCATATAAATAAAGATTGCTCCAGGAAATTCTATAAATTTGCTGAGAAGTTTCTTAAAGGTATGCCTCCTGGGATTCCTCCATGAATTCTTCCAAGGATATCATTAACATTCAGAATATCGAACTTAAGGAAATCCTCAATTGATTTCTCGATTGACTCCTCCAGGATTTTTTTTTTTGAAGGATTCCTCCAAGAACTCATCCACACTTTCTGCTGAAATTCCTTCAAAAGTGTTACCGAAGATTTCTTCAAGAATTTCTCCAGGAGTCCCATAAAAGATTCATCCAGGAATTTCAGCAGAAATTCCCCTAGGGATATCTCCAGTAATGTCTTCAAGGTTAGTTAGCAGCTTCTCCAGGAATTTCTCCTTAGATTCCTCTAGAAATTTCTTCAAGGATTGCTACTTTCTCACCTGGAATTGCTGAAAAAATCCCTTAGAGAATTCTTACAGGAGTTTCTACATTAATACATTCTACATTGTAGATATAGATTCCTCCAGGAAATTTTATAGATTTTTTCAGAAGTTTTTTCAAACCTCCTGGGATTTCCCAATTAAGATTCAGAATATCGAATGGAACTTATCAAGAAATTCCTCAACTGGTTTCTATAAGTATTTTTCAAGGAATTCTTCAAATGATTTCTCCAAAAATTTCTTCAGCATTTTCACCGGAATCGTATCAAGACACTCTGTCAGGAGTTTTTTTTCGTTTTTCAAGGATTCCTCCAAGAATCTATCCACAATTTCTTCTGAAATTTCTTCAGGAGTTCTATAAAAGATTCCTTAAGGAATTTTCCGGTAATTCCCACAGGGATATCTTCAAGAATCTCTTCAAACATTAGTTAGCAGTTTCTTCAGGAATTTCTACATAGATTCCTTTAGAAATTTCTGCAAGAAGTCCTCCAGGGATTTCTCCAAAAATGTCTCTAGATGTTCCTTCAGATATTCCAGCTGGAATTTTTCCAGAGATTGCTGGAGAAATCCTTCATAGAATTCTTACAGGAAATTCTTCATTAATTCCTATGGATAGAGATATCTCCAGGGAACCTTATAGATTTCTTCAAAAGCTTCTTCCAGGGATGCCTCCTGGGATTTCTCCACGAATTGCTCCAAGGATATCATTATGATTCAGAATATCGAGTAGAACTTATTTAGGAATTCCTTAATTGCTTTCTCCAAGTATTTTTCAAGGAATTCTTCAAAGAATATCTCCTGGAACCCTCCAGGAATTCCTTCATCAATTTAACCATGATTTTTCCAAGACATTCCTCCAGGAGTTTTTAAGACTCCTCCAAGAACACACCAACATTTTCTTCTGGAATTTCTCCAAAGATTTCTTCAGGAGTGTCATCAAAGATTCCTTCTGGAATTTCTACAGGAATGCTTTTAGGAATATCTCCAGGAATTTCTTCAAAGATTGGTCCTCTAGAAGTTTCTTCAAGAAGTCGTTCAGGTTTTTCTCCAGAAATTTCTCAAGGGATTCCTCCTGAGATTCCACCAGGATTTTCTTTCCAGAAATTGGTGGAGAAGTCTTTTAAAGAATTCTTCAATGATTTTTTTCAAAAATTCCTATAGAGATTCCTCCTGAAAATCCTATAGATTTCTTCAAAAGTTTCTTCAAGGGATGCCTCCTGGGATTTCTACATCAATTTCTCCAAGGATATCGTTAAGATTTTTGATATTGAATAGAACTTTAGGAACACTCCATGAATTCCTTGAGCAATTTCACTGTGATTTTAACAAGACACTTCTCCAAAAGATTTTCTCAAGAATTTCTCTAAGAATTCATCCACAAATTCTTCTGGAATTTCTCCAGAGATTCCTTCTGAAGTTTCATCAAGAATTCCTTAAGGAATTACTACAGGAACTCCTTTAGGGATATCTCCAGGATAGCAGTTCCTCTAGAAATTCCTCTAGGGGGGTGAGACATTTCGCATAAAGGTGTTTCGCATGCGGACGTTTGGCATAATGAACATTTGGCATAATTAGAATTATATGAAATCTTTGAAATGCTACCCAGGGATGGGGTCCGACTCAAATCTCTTTCGGTGCTACACGGGCTGCTGCGAAATAGCACCCTAAATTAGAAGGAGACGTGCACGAGTATTTTTTTCTGTGCTGCACCCTGGCAGTGCTGACTCGCAATGTGCTTTGGGCTGCGTGGTATCGGGTTGTCTCATTTCCACTCGTTGCATTTCGTATACGCGTAAAAAATTCCACTTGAATTCATTTCATTAATAGATATGTAAATATATATATATATATATATATATATATATATATATATATATATATATATATATATATATATATATATATATATATATATATATATATATATATATATATATATATATATATATATATATATATATATATATATATATATATATATATATATATATATATATATATATATATATATATATATATATATATATATATATATATATATATATATATATATATATATATATATATATATATATATATATATATATATGTGACTCAAAACTCTTAAACACGATGCACATTATTCATCACCGCCTTATGTTTCTGACTTTACCAAATATATTAAGATCCACAACTAAAGTTTTTGAAAAGCACTTATTAAGCTTGTCCGCTTTGTTGTTGAAAATTTTCCTAGAGTGATTTTTTTTTTTGCTTTCCCGAAATAGATTGAAGGAGTAGAGATTGTGTTTTGCTTCGTCTCGCACAAAACCGAATTGCCTCCTGCACCTTGCTTTGAGTTCACTCGCAAATAATGGGAGACGCACAATACATTTCTGAGCGACTTGCAGATTCTTGACACAGCACTGTGTTTTCAGACATTCCCTGATGCTACCTATTCTTGTATAAAACTGGTTAATGCGAAACGTCTTTATGCGAAATAGGTCACCCCCTTGGTTTAGTAGTTTCTTCTGGGATTCCACCACATTTTTATTTTCTTGAAATTGCTGGAGAAAACTAACAGGATTTTTTTTTTCATAAATTCCTATAGGTTCTTCCAGGAATTATATTACATAATTTCAACATTTTTTTTTTCAAGGGATGCCTTTTGAGATTTCTCAAAGATATACTTCTCAAAGAATAACTCAATTTCTCAAAGAATAACTTTCTCAAAGAAGATTTCTCAAAGAATAACTTCAACAATTCCTACAGTAATTTCTTTAGAAATTTCTACAAACTCATTAACGCCTAATGATCTACTTTTAATCAGTTGAATACACAAAGACAAAATGGATGAATGATATCTTCGGAAAAGTTGTGAAAGAGCAGTCTGATGACAGAATTTTCAAATTCAGATTTCCACTAGATAAAATATTTCAATTTTTTAGCTGTTTTGTCAGCAGCTCTTGTCGGCATCACCACGCTAGTGGGGTTCCAAGGATTGTAGTGTGGATCGCAGGATTTCAGTGTGAACTCTGGGATTGTAATAAGGATCGCAGAATGTCAGTGTCGATCCTGGGATTCCAGTGTGGATTCAGAATTCAGCCTGTTCTGACTTTAAAGACTTATAAGATTGATGTTTCTTGGCCGTCTTACCATCGTTAAGATTTAGAATATCGAATAGAACTTAAAGAATACCTCAATTGATTTCTCCAAACGTTTTCAAAGAATACTTTTAAGGTTTTCTCCTACAATTTCTCCAGAAATTCCTTCAGCTATTTCAAAGGGATTTTATCAAGATACTTTCCAGAAGTTTTTTCAAGGATTTCTCCAAGAACTCATCCAGAATTTCTCCAGAGATTCTACAGACTCCTCCAGAGATTCTACAAAGATTATTTTCCAGAAAAAAAATCTTACAGTATATTCTTCATTAATTCCTATAGATAGAGATCCCTCCAGAAAATCATAAAGATTCCTTCAGAAGATTCTCTAAGGGAAGCCTCCTGGAATTCCTGCAAGGATATCATTACGATTCAAATATCGAATAGAGCTTTAGGAATTCCTCGACTGATTTCTTCAAATATTTTTCAAGGAATACTTCAAAGGATTTCCACTGGAATTCCTCCAGCAACTTCACCGTGATTATATAAAGACACACCTCCAGGAGTTTTCTTAACGATTCCTACAAGAACTGATACACAATTTCTTCTGGAATTTCTCCAGAGATTCCTTCAGAAGTTTCATCAAAGCAATTTCTTCGAAAATTGGTTAGCAGTTTCTCCAGGAAATTCGCTATAAGTTCCTCTAGGAGTTTCTTCTTGGATGCTTCCAAGGATTTCTCCAGAAATTTCTTTGGAGATTTCTCCGGAGATTCCACCAGATTTTTTCCCAGAAAATGCTGGAAAAAAATCCTAAAATATTGCTTACAAGAATTTTTTTTCAATAATTCCTATAGAGATTCCTCCACGAAATGCTATAAATTTTGTTCAGATGTTTCTTCAAAGGATTCCTCCTGGGATTTCTCTATGAATTCCTCCAAGGATATCATTAAGATCCAGTATATCCAATAGAACTTGAGGAATTTCTCAATTGATTTCGTCCAGTAATTTTCAAGGATTTCTTCTGAAATTCCTCCAGAAATCCCTTTTATAATGTCACCGCAATTTTATCAGGACACTCCTCCAGGAATTTTTTAAAAGATTTCTGCAAGAATTCATTCACATGTTTTATGGAATTCTTCCATAGATTCCTTTAGAATTTCTAGAGATATCTCCTGGATTTTTTTTCATAGATTGGTCCAGGAATTTCTCGATAGATTCGTCTGGAAGTAAAAGAATTCTAAGATGAATTAAAAGATGAATTAGTTCTTTAGAAATTCTTCATCAATTCCTATAGACAGAGATTCATCCTGGAACTCCTATAGATTTCTTCAGAAGTTTCTCTAAGGAAAGCTTCCTGCGATTTCTCCATGATTCCCTCAAAAAAAGATTAATTGATTCCCCAAGTATTTTTCAAGGAATTCATCAAAGGATTTCTTCTGAAATAATTCGTAGTTGCTACTCCGTGATCCGCGGCGCTTTTTCAATTCACTACTCCACCGAAGCGCGACATGTTTGATCCTGCCCTCACAAAGAGTTCTTCAAGCGTTTGCTAGAATAAGGGCGTAAGTCGCATCATCGATTTCTCTTCATCGATACTCTCTTCCGTTAATAAAGGTGACAAGACACAAGTTTGTCACCATTTTTTGATTTCAGGACGCAAGGTTGCATCGTTGCCTAGCGTTCTGAAGTGAAAAAATGCTAACAAACCCGCATCTTGTCACCTTTATTGACAGAAGAGAGGATCGATGAAGACTTACGCCCTTATTCTAGCACACGCTTGTCTTTAGGAATTCCTCTGAACATTCCTATGGGAATATTCTTGGAAATTTTTCAAGAGATTTCTTTAAAGATTGGTTTAAGGATTTCCTTAGCAGTTTTTCCAACGGTTCCTCCAGAGATTCATTCAGGAGTTTCTTCCAAGAATTTCTCTATAGTTTTCTCTAGGAATTCCCCGAGTGAATACTCCATAGATTCCGCGACTAATTCCTCTAGAAATTGCAGTGAAAATCCTTTTACGAATTGGTGCAGTAATTTCTCAAGAAATTCCTAAAGGTATTTCTTCACAAATTCCTCCAGATTTCTCCAGAGATTCGTTTAGAAGTAGTTCATAAGGCATTCTTCCAGGGAAAATACCCAGTATTTTTTTCTAGGGATTCCACCAGACCAGATTCCGCGACTGATTCCTCTCCAAATTTCAGGAAAAAATCCCTTTAACAATTATTGCAGTAATTTATCCAGAAATGTCTATTGATTCCTCCAGGAATATCTGCAGATTTGTCCAGGGATTCCTCCAGAGATCGCTCCAGGAGTTTCTTCCAGTTGATTTTCTAGGGATTCCACGAGTAATTCTTCCAGAGATTCCGCGTCGAAGTAAAAGGATTTCTTCATGAATTTCAAGGATATCTTCCGGGATTTCTTCAAAGACTTCTTCAGACATTCCCACAGAAATTTTTCCATCATAAACGTGGAAGTTTTCTAGAAAAACCTTCAGAGATTCTTTAAAGAATTCCTCGTAGAATTTAATAGTATTATTTAATAATTCCTTCAGTAATTTCTCTTTCCATTTCTCCATTCCATTCCTCAAAGGATTCTACGAGGTATTCCTGTTAGAATAATCCTTGAAACCTTTGGAGAAAACCCTAGAGAAATTTCTGATTCCTGGAAAATCCTTGGCTAATCTTTGGAGGAAACCCTGAAAGAAGTCCTGGTGATAGCCCTGGTGGAACCTTAAGAGGAATCAATCCCGTAGAGTCCGGGAGTCCCGTGAGAGTGGTTAATTCATACATTTGATAGAGCCATATCATGCGACACATCAAACTTTTTGAATTTTCGTAGAGAATTCGTCAGAGATGGCTTTGGTTATATGAAATAATATTTGCCACCTAGTGGTGCCACAATATTGTCCGGTGGTCAAATCAAAGAATGATCTCCGAATATGGTTCCTATCTATACTCTTTTGCCACACCCATTTTTTCCGTTGAATTTCGCATAATTTTACTAAGATTTGCATGGCTGAAATGTTTAGCAAAAATTTGCTGAATTTTTCAACCACAGAAAACTATAGCGAGTATCGAACTGTAGGATCCGTCTCTCAAATTTAAAGCAAGACATTGAATATCCCATATGCACATTTCTATACTAAGATGCTTTAACATAGTTGTTGAACACATAAGTACACACTTTAGCAAATAATTGACTAGAATAGATATTGAAATCTGTAATCATATAAACAGCATTCAGAATTTAAGGCAGTAAATAGCACTTGTCGCCGAAGTATAACTCAAATAGAGATTAATGTTAATTATCATTTATTTAGGTACTATTGAAAAGTAAAATAATTGCTCTTCACCGAAAGCAATTTCGGTGGGACAGTCGTGTGAGTTTCCGATTGCTTCGCGTGTAACAAAATTAAAACTTCTTCCATGGATTTAATTAAACCGTCCTAAATGAGAATATTATGACTGAACAAATTGCTACAATATAATTGCAACAATGCGTAGCAATCACTGTCGTTTCGCTTTTCCTCTTTTCAAAATAGCATTTTTTGGGGTCATTCGTCCAATTGGATCTTATCATTGACAGCTTTTCAATGATTAACTTGAACCTCGTAACATACCGCGTACATCTAAGTCTTTTGTTTCCCTAAAACGTTTCTCGACAGTTCCGTCTCGTATTTTTTTTTCTCAAGCGTATCTTATTCGATTTGTTCAGCGGCTTCTGCTCTTCTTCGTATTGTTAATATTTAAACTACTAATTACCCTACTGGTTAGAGTGAGAATGCGTTGTCTTTGACTTGGCAGGCGTAATGCTTTCGATACGCTGTTAAACAATTTTGCTAAAATTCGAGCGCATAAAACAGCCCTTAAAATGAACTCTCGATCGGTTCTCGATCTATCTACATACGAAACTTAAAATACCCTATTCAACTAAGGTAGATCTTTTAGACATACCTACAAAACTGAAAGGCACCACTCATACCTTTCGATGGTGTTTGGGTGTGCGGCTGGGCTTCGGAACGGTTCCGGTGTCCTTGCGTTTCGGCGATTCGTCCGCGGTCACTTTCTCCGCATCATCCCGATCGTGACCATTGATCACCAGCACCGTTTTGAATACTATCGCTACTGGTGTTCGTGCCGGTACTGTTACCACTATCTTCTATACTCACATTTCCGCTTTCATCAGTCCTCTTCTGATTGGTGTCATCCAATTGCTTCTTCTGTGACGATCGCTTCGCGCGTGTCGTTTTCTTGTGATCGTTTGAATCACTCGTACCGTTCAACGCTCCGATCAACGACAGGAACAGTTCGCTCTCGTCGTTGCTTCCGTCGATCGAATGTTGTTCTCGAACGTCCTTAGCCAGTACTCCACTGCCAACAGCTTCCGATAGCTGTCGTCGTCGTACAGGAAGTGGCTCTCCAGTATCACAAAGGCGTGCTTGATCATCGATCGGGTTAGATCGATCGTTCGGTGCACCTGCCGCATGTCCACCCCGAGAAACCTGAAAAAATGAATACTGTGGAGAACGATCAATAGCTTCGCTTGGGCTTGTGATATTGGACCGACGGGACATACTTGGCCGGGAGCATGTACTTGACGACCCGGCGCACGATCAGCTCATACTCGTTTGCCACCAAGACGCTCATTTCCGGGAACAGCGTGTCGATGATGGCTTTGCAGCGTTTCTCCAGGATGAACACTCCGTCGATGGAGTCCCGGATTACTGTATGGGGAGAGAAGAAGGGGAAAAATGTCGCAAACGATTTGGATGCAGAATCTAGTGGAGGAAATGAAGACGCAATGGATTTTACTCATTTGATTCAAAAGCATTAAAACGAGCTCACCACTTAATTTTACACCAACTTTCTAAGTTATTGTCTGTTTCATTGACAACGAAACGCGCCGCCAACTTTCAAACAGACCGAAAAAATCGTCGCCAACAAACAAATCAAAGGCGGTGATTTGCCGTTATGTTGGTAAGACTGGCAAAACGTGTAATTCGCAGCGGCTTGTTTGGCTGTCGACGATTACAAATCATAAGGTGCAAAATTTACAATATAGTACACAACATTAAAATTCCTATAACACTTACCTTCATCCGCAAAACACGACAGCTGCTCCTTGAGATTGTTGTACAGCGGGATGTTGGTCGCGTCGACAAACACCATTCAGCCAGATCCGCTCGAAGAACATTGAGCAACTCCACTTTGCGCTTGCCGGAAGCGGTGGCCGTCTGTAGGCCCCCAGCCGTTCGGCCCAAGCATCGACAGTGGGAATCAACTGCGGCAAATGGTTCCGCGACAGGCTGGACTCGATGCTCTGCAACTGGTGGATCAGGAGTTCCATTTCCGCGCGTTTGTTCCCGCACCTGGAGACACTGCGGAACAGGTGTGCGGTGCCGTCGCCGTTGAACATGCAGTCCTCACATTTGACGCGTTGGTAACGAGTCTGAGGGGGATAGAAGAATGTTACGTTTGTTAAAGATCGCTTTAAGGGGGAGATTAGTACGAACCCAATGGTCTTCAATTTGGCCACATTCGTAGCAATCACAGTTGATGTAGATCTTCCGCAGATATTCACGGCGCTTCTCCCCGGGAGCGTTTTTGTAGTACGGACCGTGGTTGATCGTGAGTTCTTCGCCTTCGCTGATGTTGCGACGGGCCCGAGCCACAAACAGCCCGTTGGAGATCATGCTGAGGGGATGCAAAACTTTTAAAGTACCATTCAAAGGTGTAAACGAATGACTGTGCAATGGGGTACGGCTTACGACTCAAAAGTTCTCAAAACCAACAGTTTTGGTTTTGAGAAATTTGGTATTTCATTATTGAGTTATTTGATTCAACGCCATTTCACATAATGGACATTTGGTATAACAGAATTATATACTCTCTTCCAAAATATACCTGTTCTTGATAAAAAAAACACAGCCATACCTCCATATAACGTAACCTCTTTATAACGTAACTCGATGTAACGAATTTCTACATCGATATAACGTGACTTTTTTTGGCTCCCATTTATGCTTCCAAAAATTGAAAATATGTTTTATGAACTGCAATAAACATTATTGAAGATTGAAACACCAACCAAAACTA
>NW_018734716.1:0-26505 GCF_002204515.2 Aedes aegypti
TTGGTAAGGTCTGGAGAGATTTGGAATAAGTACCATCCACTCATTTAGAACCCATAGAAATTCAGCACGATGCGATTTGGTTGTTCTTTTTACACTGGAGTGAATCACTCGAAATTAGATACGGGTTGCCATTTGCGGGAATTATGCGATATTAAGGTGATTATAGAACGAAGCCACAACTCAAATTTTCAAAAGCACAATACTTGAGAACCAAAAAGCGTTTCGCGTTGAAAATTTATCCCATTGGTCACAACCAGCAAGCAAGCAATTTGATTGATTTTCAACGCGAACTGTGGTCAGATTCTTCTGTCTTGTGCACTTATAAATTCAAAGTTTGGCTTCGTTTTATAATCACCTTAAACAACGTCCCTTATCGAGGAAAATTTGTATCAACAGCATTGCAAATCTTTGAAACGTTCCGACGGCAATATTTCTTATGCACTATTTATTGGAAATCTGCGATGTGACAGGAGAGGACCCCCAGCTAATGACTAATTTGATGATGCTACTATCAAACAGCACGCAAAGCACACTTTGTGAATTTTGTTCTGTGCGGAGATAGCTCGGTGTGCGTTATTTCCGCGAACCTATCCAAATTTTTAAATTTCCCCGCAATAACAAAAATCATACGAATTTTCCAAACGATTAGTTCTGCTATTTTTCCCCAAGTATAAGTTCTCCGGATGTCGTTTCCGCAAACTTCAATTACCCGAATGCAAATCCCCCGAATACCCCTGTTTCTCGAATGATCCATTTTGGGTCATCCGATATTCTTTATATGATTGGCGGCACTTCGGACTTTCACCGATGTCGGCATAATTGACAAGATGTGTTTAGCGCATTGTTTCCCTTATCTCGATTATCAAGGTACTAACTTGAGTATTGAACTTCTTTTTGAGTTTTCCGCAAGTAACGCAGCTCAAATAAGAATTGCACTGTTGTTTGTCGCTTCCCTCATATTTGGTCTATAGCAGTAAAAATAATTTAAAGATGTCTTCTATGGAAACCGAGGGAGACGAGAATGTCCATTGTTAGCGTGACATAATTTGTGCTCAACATCATTGAAATAGAATACAAAGTGTATTGAAATATACATCAGTCGAAAATGAAAGTTGGTGGTACACGCCGGTAAAAGGTTTTCCGGTAAATTACATTCCGGACAATGGTATAGTGCGTTTGAGCAAGATACCTCCGCGGGTAGTGGCGGAGAGCAATCTTTGCGGTATAAAGAAGGTGTCCTTTAATTACTTGTTATATCTACAATATTAACATTCAATTTACAAATAATAACAACATTTAAAAATAAATTTGCATTCGGGGATGCTGATGGGATCGGTTCTTCTATCTAGATGAGAACGAGTTACCGACTAAAAAACAATATGCTGAAAACCAAATTTGCACAGGTTTCGGGCATGTGCAGCTATTTATAAATTTAGGATCCAAAAATGTTCAAACATATTTTTATTTTAAAGCTCTCGTATTTTATCTTAACAGATAGGAATTTTAATTATTTGTTCAGCATATCGGACAGAATACTGTAAGTCAAATTGGGAAGGTTGTTTAAAAGTAAACCCGGACTTATGCATGTTTAGCCCAATCTCGAAACCAACGACGGTAACCAAAAACAAAAATTCTCATTATTCAGAAATGATTTTACCAATTTGCTCCATTCTTTCACTACAACCACTCACCAAAGTATTGTTTTGAAAAACAAATACATAATTGGCTTATGAAACTTATATAGCAAGGGATATTCACGTCAGTCAGTCGGGTCAGTCCCATCGAATTTCGGAATATCTCCGGAATCAAGTGACCAATGATGCAATTCGACATAGATTTTCAAAATATGAGAATGTTTATAGGCTTAATGGAAAAGTGGTGCAAAAATATAGAAAAACGAAATAGTTATCGTGATTAACATATTTTTGTGGTGAAAAATTATTGCTGCTGTAGAGTGTCGACAAAACGTCGAAAGCAGTCAATTTTCAAAAGCGATTTGGGATTGTTCTCCGGATCTCTTCTTCGCTTCGTGTTCGATTAAATATGATATTAATAACGTTTGGCAATTAGCGTATTACTTATTCTTCCGGAAAAGAATAATTCCTCAAACCATGTTCGTTTCCGTTCAATTCTTTGCTTTCGACATTTCGTCTTTTGAATTATTGGGCAACAATAAAATGGCACATGGACAACGGGTTCCATTGTTCACATTATAGAAAGCATCAGGGTGGTTCAAAAAATCCACAGCCCTCATTCGATTTCAAGATG
Organism: Aedes aegypti; assembly: GCF_002204515.2. Lineage (NCBI taxonomy): Eukaryota > Metazoa > Arthropoda > Insecta > Diptera > Culicidae > Aedes > Aedes aegypti. Next base: position 2,269 of record NW_018734716.1, read on the forward strand.
AAATTCTGAGCATCTTCCCAACATTTGAGCTCATTTGGATGATAACTGAGACTGCACAAGCCCTTCAAAGTTTATATGGGAGTTACTGTGGAAAGAGCAAGCAATTCTTCAAATCAGATATACTGCTTCGCGACTAAAAATGGGTGAACCAACGAGCGAAGTTCGATTTTTGACCAACTTCGTCCTGTCGCGAGTCACTTCGCTATAGTGCGCATCTATGCCCTCCGCCATGTGCATTATGCGCACTATTGACAATCGAGTTTGCGACACGGCGAAGTTGGTCAAAAATCAAACTTCGCACGTTGGTTAACCCATTTTTCAACGCGAAGCAGTCTATAACCAATGCAGGAGTTCATTATTTGATGCTTGAGCGGAGCCATGTTGTTTATGTGACCATGGCAACGAGTGAATACGGCACCGCTCAAACGTCCATGGACCTATGCTCGAGTTCACTAATTTGACGTTTGAGCGGTGCAGTGTTATTTATGTGACCATGGAAACCAGAGAATTCGGCACCGCTAAAACGTCAAATAAGTGAACACGTGCATTGATCCATAGTGTTTGCCTATGTTCACTTAAGAATTAAAACTACTTTGATACTGTTAGATATGAGCAATTCTCGCTGAAACCAGGCCGCCATCGGCACCCATCGTTAGAATTCCAATTTATGTCACTGATCGCTAGTTTTCGATAAAACTTAAGGGTGGTCCTTTCTGTTTTCTCAAATTGGTGGACCCCTCGTACGCCAGCTAGCTGAACAGTTTGCGAAAAAGCCCATTTTTAGATAAATCTTGGGTATTTCTTCACGGAATATGTCTCATAATTCGCTTGGAACACAAAGCAAACTTAGTGGCATCGTATAGAGAAAGGATATAGCTTTCATTTAAACTTGAAAAAAATTTGGCGCCATTTTGAATTTGGACGCCATCTTGAATTTTGTTAGAAAAATCGATTTTCACCATTAGCGCACCGCTAGTTTTGAATTCTGAGATCACCATCAGAAAGCTGAGGAAAAATTGCGTAAGATAGGCTACAGAAACTAGGTGAGCAAAGGTATTTACCCTATCAAATGAACGATTTTCTAAATCATGTTATACGATTTTGACGAATTAGGCGAGTGCAATCAATACAAACATCATTTTTGTACAACAAAGATACAAGTTTTCAACCTTTGGTGTTTTATTCGAGTCGAGTAAATAATAAGAATGTTATTATTAGTGAAAAAATCTGGCGGCCATCTTGGGATTTTGACGCTATTTTGATTTTAGGTAGTAGAATTAATTTTTCACCTTGATAGCACTCAGCATGTCGAATTTAGAGGCTACCAATAAAACAAGGTTACGTATACTCTTCTTCTTATTATTCTTCATTTTACTGACGTTACGTCCCTACTGGAACCGAGCCTGATACTCAGCTTTATTAGTTATAAATCCTGGTTATTAAACAGGAATTTTCTTTTTTAATGCGATTTCTGACAACAGAATAATTTTTCGACATATCTTTGAATTCAGTAATAATGAATAAATAAATTCAATAAATGAAAACCGTCAAAAAACATTGATTGTATTAAACAAACATTTTTTTTACCCTATGCATTGTTGTTCATTGTATGAAGTTTATAGATTGCGTGTCGGGACATTAGTAAGCCTTGTGGTAATATCTGTAGCTCTAACGTAAAACATTGACAAAAGTGCATTAATTTATAATGAAAGTCTTAAATTTTGAAGCAAAAATCATCCTTGATTTTCTAAGTCATAAAGTATCGTTTTTAGTACCGCCCAACATGCATGTGAAAAATAGCGAAATTGAATGATGAGAAGCAGGTTTTGTTCTAATGTGGACGTAATGCCGAAAGGCAGGTGTATAATTTGAGGTTGAAAAACTGGCGGCCATCTTGGTTTTTAGGCAGTTGCATGATTTTTTACCATCTCATTGCTCATCATGTTGAATTATAAGGCCTTCGTTAAAAAAAACAATCAGATTCTATCTTTCTTATCTATATCTCAGCTGTTCAACTGGCTGTTCATTTGTATCAATGGTTTTAGACCAAATAAATGAATGAAATAATTTTTTTTTTACAACTCGAAGATTTGCAGAAGAATCATTCAGGTAGCAAATAAGCGTTAAAAAAATCCTATTTGATAATTTGTTTTTAAAAACTAGTTAAGCTGAAGGGCTGGCTCTGTTCCAGTAGGGACGTAACGTGAGGAAAAAGAAGAACAAGAAGAAGTATAAGTGTAACATGTTGAGTGCTAACAAGGTGAAAACTCATTCTACTACTTAAAATCAAGATGGCGTCAAAATCCAAGATGGCCGCCAGATTTTTTCACTCAAATTAATACTCCTATTCTTCATCTGTCTCAAATAATACACCAACGATTGAAAACTTGTTTCTTTGTCGTACAAAAAATTATGTTTGTATTGATTGCACTCGCCATATACGTCAAAATAGTAGAACATGATTTAGAAAATCGTTCATATCATAGTGTAAATTCCTTTGCTCACCTAGTTTTTGTAGCCTATCTTACGCAATTTTTCCTCAGCTTTCTGATGGTGATCTCAGAATTTAAAACTAGCGGTATGCTAATGGTGAAAAAATCGATTTTTCTAACAAAATTCAAGATGGCGGCTGAATTCAAAATGGCCGCCAAAATTTTTTCAAGTTTAAATGAAAGCTATATCCTTTCTCTATACGATGCCATTAAGTTTGCTATGTGTTCCAAGCGAAATATGAGACATATCTCGTGAAGAAATACCCAAGATTTATAAAAAAAATGGGCTTTTTCGCAAACTGTTCAGCTAGCTGGCGTACGAGGGGTCCACCAATTTGAGAAAAACAGAAAGGACCACCCTTAAGTTTTATCGAAAACTAGCGATCAGTGACATAAAATTGGAATTCTAACGATGGGTGCCGATGGCGGCATATTATGATTTCGATTACATGTTGATTGTTTAAATAGGCGTAACGACACATACCCCCATTTTAAAGGCCCCCAAATCTATTTCCGCACCGAGCCCCAAAAACCCTAGCTACGCCACTGCTCACAAATTCTCACCCAAGGGCTGAAGTCCCAATGTGACACCTTTCATTGATTTTATGTGTTGTTCGATAGACGAAGATCAAACAGCTTTTGCTTCTATCCTTCTATCTTGAAATAGAGAGAAAAAAAAGCGAGTAAATTCATCCTTCGTCCATTACGTGGTACTCGAAGGCAGGCTGGAGACTGCTAGGAAGGAAGGTCATTATTTATGTTTCCCATCCTGCGGCGGAGTCCCACTAGAACTGGATCAATCAGATTCTCGGCAAGGAGGAGTGGGAGTTGGGAGACCGAGGTATAATCTTCTGGTAAACATAATCATATTTATTTTCAATTTTACCCGATCCGGGTGTTTCGCCGTCTTCCTGCTCCGTACCTCGACTGTTCATTTTTGGGCTCCATGCGTAAGATTGATGACGAGGTTCCTGACTTTGGAATCGCCTTATTCTCCTTTGGCTTGAAACTGGAGGTTTTCATAATTTATTTCAATAGAACGAGCTTTATTTTTTTCCGGGGATTCTTTTGATGCTGGTGGGTATTTTCCATCAAAGCTTTTAGTCATCTTTCACTGTTGGGGAAAAGTATACTCTTGTCTTAGGAGCGAGTCATGTATCAAATTTATTGAGTGCAGAAACTGATACCTCTTCTAACGTTGGTTATGTCTTTCGGTGCGACGCGTGGAAGTTGGTCGTGTCAGGAAAAGTGTCAAGAATCAACCGCTTAAAATTGTATCACTCATGGGGCATTTCAATTTCTAAGAAGAACCAAAGGACTGAGGGAATAAATTTGGAAATGAGTAATGAGGGGGGGGGGGTGTAACATGAAAGTAACAAGTGGGTTCATGAATACTATATCATAGCTCTTAAATAACACATGATGTTATATATTACACAAATAAAGTTTCAATATAACATGATCTATAGTATGCTGCAAAAAAAATGTATTAAGTGTTACTTGGGATGTTCTTCAGCCGCCAAAAACTTAGTTTGGAAATTGGGTTTTTGCCTACTTTTTGAAAATCTGGACAATTGTAGCGGACTTTGGGGCAAGTGTGCCAACCCTGTTTTTTATAAAAACTACAGTATATATTTTCTCTTTGAGCTTAACAATACGTTCCCTTATGATTCACAATACAATGATCAAAATATGATGAAAATTGCTCTATTTTTCACGTATTCACATCGACTTGTGCAAAGACAACTAAATTTGAGAGGATTTTTATAAGATTTCGTTATTTCTAAATAGCATGGTGAAAGGTAAATTATTAACAGAATTTTCTAACGTACTGTACATCGTGAAACTATTCCAATGTGTAAGTTATTGTGGTATTTGAAAGAAAAATGTATTTAGTTTTACACACGAAATCCAGTTTGGTTGAAATGTACTTATTGGGGCAAGTGTGCCACCTATTTGCTAAACAAAAATTGTTCGAGTGAAATTTATAAAAATGTAAACATCATCAAGAAAACCATCATAATAAACCAAAATGAGGCACTAGTAGTAGTTTCTGAAGTATAGTAGGGGAATAACTGACTTTTTTGCCCCCCAAAGTGATTTTTTTTCAAAATATTGAATAATGACATGTTTTTCGGCTTATTAAGTATCGTTTTACATATCTACATCAATATTTTACCGTTATTTAGTGCTGATCTAGTTAAATATTTTACATTTTCGCCGTAATATAAGGGTAATACATATATTGTATTGAATGGAGACAAAAATAACCATTTTAGTTATTCGAATTGAGTAATAGGGAGTTACGCATGGTTTAGAGCCTTGTTATAAAGCATCCCCATATTACGATAAACTTGAATTTATTTTTTAAATTATCGATTAACGTCTGCTTTGTAAATAATATTAATAGGAAATAGAGAAAATTTCATTAAAAGTAAAATTACATGCGATGTTCATTCGGTGGCCGTCTTGCCCCATATAGATGGCACACTTGCCCCATAGTGTCGAAAAATAGGTTATTTTGGATGAAATTTGAGAAGCTCCAAAACTAATACTTTTTGAAATTATTTTCTTTTTAAATGGCACAGTGGTTATGAAAAGATGTGAAACTAACATCATGAGGCTAAATTAGTGGATTTTATAAGCTTTAGGCAAAGTTAAGGAACAATTTGCTTAAGGTGGCACACTTGCCCCAAATTCCGCTAAGGCGGGTTTTAGCAAGAATTGCTCCAATAAGGAAATCTGCGCACCGATTAAAATCATTTAGAAATTTTCAACATAATTGTTGATGATGTTCGTGTATGTTTCCTGTAGTAATTACTAATATCGTATCGTTATATTAAGATTTACGTTTGTGTCAAAAAAGCACTGTCGGTAAAATGGTGAACCAATATCCTATTTTGACCAATATTCATTCAAATGTAATTAAAAAATCTAATCTCAAATCATCATTCTCATAGCAAAAGTGTCTCCAAACTCGTAAACCTGGTACCGTTCCACTTACTCCGAGTTCAATCCAAAGAAATATATCACAAAGTGATGTTGGTAGTGATCTTGTATCCCTTCAGTGCAAATAACTGCACAAGAAAGGCAAAACCTCTCGTATCACAACTTTCGCACGATAAGTGAAACTAATGATTGACTTTCTCAAATTAGCAAAATTGCACCATCCTCCCTCCCGGCTTACCTCTTCCAATCGAGAGCTGGCACATTTCAGAAGCAGATAATGAAGAGTAATTAGATTCCTGCCCGGTTGGAATGGAAAGTGCCTGTATTTTTCTTCTAACATTTAGCTTGAACGTTTTTCTTTTTTTTCGGATGCAAAGGCATTCGGGGCCCTGTCTCATTTACGTTAGTACGAAGGTAGCTTTAAATAATGATCGTTGCACCTAAATTAATGACTGTTAGCAAGTTTGTTCGAGTGTAAAAAAGTGAAGATAGTTTAACGCGAGAAACGCGATTATCAGTTGGGTGTTTTCCGCTAGGAAGGACATGGAAGTTACACAAAAAGTGCAGGAATGAGTTGAGTAACACTCTTGAAACGAATTTTATAGCTCAGATCCAGCGTGGCATCATCACTTTTTCTTCGGAATGAGAATGAATGGTTCGAGAATTGAAATATAAGAAAAACAGTCGGAAGGCGACAATGTGTGTAGGAGGAGATGACAATTAAAAAAGAAGAATTCTAAACTCGGCTCGTATGGAACTGAGCTAACCATTCGAGAGACGTCGTTCGATGAGACACCCAGGATGACTTGGATGCACATGGGGAGACAAATAACGGGGTTCAATTGCGCGGGAATTTGACTCATCATTAGTCAGTATTACGAGGTGAATGATGGCGGAGATAACATATGCAAAGGAATTACTTTCTAATTGGTTTGATGTAGATCTGCATGATTCAGACAAATACGGCTGCTGAGGCATACATACAATACAACCTAGTTTTACTAAGTATTTCTTCAAGTAAACTAAGCTTACAAAACTTGTTTTTATCAATTTGTTTTTTTTTTTTAATATTATATATTGACTTTTTTCGGTGACCGGTCACCGAGAAAAGCCAATATATAATATCAAATAGAAGTTCACGGTGATCAATTCAACCAATAATAATTGTGCATTGAATGCATTGAAGTGATAAATTTTCACGATAATGTTCTTGTTTGTTCTACGTTTTTGCTTTATAATTTGATTCAAACATGTTTTATCTAGAAAATAACCAGGTAACCGATAGGAGTACACGGAGAACAAAAACAACATAAAAAATTTGCGAATTTTTACTGGCAATACAATTCCTGCTGAGTTCATCTAGAAATTTTTAAAGAGCTCCTTCAGATTTTTTTAGTTTCTTCAAGAATTACTGCGTCGATCCTCCAGGATTTCCTGCGAAGTTCCTCTAGGAATTCCAACGGAGTTCCTCAAGGATTTGCAGCGGTAATCCTTCAGTATTTCCTGCGAAGGGTGTCCAGGAATTTCTGCACAGTTCCTCCAGGAATTTTTGCGGTGTGTTTTGGAATCGTGTACACTGTACAGTGTAGCAATGCAACCAAATAACTTGGTATTTGTTCAAATTTTCTAGAACAATCTCACAGATTTCATTAGGTTGGTCGAAAATATTTAAGATTTGATGACAATCGCCGGTTCTGAATCCAAATAGTCAAAACTGAGAATGTGACAAATATACAGTTATGAGCAGTGCAGCTCATCACCCTATTGTATTATTCAATAAAGTCTACTAAATTCAAACTCATCATCAATCCACTTTTTCTTTCAGTATAGATTAAAGATTCAACTATGGGATTATCTTAAGACCATTGAGATACACTGATCTCTTACAACCCTCATTTAACAGTTTTCTTCTGCTAAACTAGAAGACGCTCCAACTCCCTAGCTACCGAGTTCCAGCTAGCAGCTCAAAGAGTTAGCCCACATTGACGGAGGAGTATCGACTTCATGTCGTTCTGCATGGCAATAGCCATTTATTTTTCAACAATTCAGTGCCCACTACAGCCGAAAAGCAGTCTTCTTATCGAAGATTTCCAATTAAGATTAATATTTACGATTGGGTTCACGCAGTGTTGATTAACCGAATATGTGCCTAAGCAAGGAGATGTTGTTACGTACGACCGGTTCAACATAAAGTTCTAAGCATCCGCAGGCGGGCCGGCAATACTTGGCCAACGGAAGGGCACAGCCAGTGTGAGGCAATTTAATTAAACACGGCCTTTGGTCTCATACGAACAGACGCAACACTGACCATTCAAATTTTCTACGTTTCTCAATTCATTACCAGGAGTGCACGCATCGTGTTTAATATTCCACACCAGCGTCTTTTGTAGGCCTTGTTGCACAGAATCGTAATTCACGCAACATGGTTATCTGATGTTGATGGTTTGAAAAAAGCGGGGATTTTTAATAAAATTGTTCGAAGTGTCACATCCGTTTGTCTGTGCTTTGGTCTACATTTCCACGCAGCTCCACATCTTGTGATGGGATCACTCTGCGAGAGACAGTCAGTGGCTGGCGATTCCAAACAGCACAGAATAAAACTACCAAGTGTTCCCCAGGACGGAAGTTCCTAACTGCGGATTCCTTTGTTCTCAAGAAGGACGGGACTGCTTAATTTATCCACTCTGCATATGGCTCCGGTTCCGCTGCGGTAGTTTCGGTCGGCAAGAGGACAGCTAATTTACTCGATGTCGTGTCGCTGACAGTTAACATGTATTTAATACGACTGTTTGGCAAATAAGTACAACCTTCCATGTGCTGTGGGTGTGTTAGCGTTTGAAATGAGTAATTATTTCGATTGCGTTTCCAGCTCGATGACAGTTGTTGCTAATCTAATCTAATATCGGCGAATGAATTTCATTTGCATAGACTTATAACTTTGATTGAGATAATGAACAGTGTTTCACTGACGCAGATTTGTTCCTTGTTTTGAAAGAATAACTTTACATAGAATATAAGGTTTTGATGTTTTGAAGTTTACATTCGTTATTTAGCTTTACATCAATTATCTTGATAAAGCCTCGCCAACAATATTTCACCAATTAACTCGGTTCATTGCCGCTTCTCACCATCCTCGACTGTGACCCACGCTCTCCAGGTCCTGGTGTACCTACCTAGCTCGCTGCGCCCCACGCCTTCTTGTTCCGACCGGATTCGTAGCGAACACCATCTTTACAGGGGTGTTGTCCAGCATTCTTGCAACATGCCCTACCCAGCGTATCCTTCCAGCTTTAGCTACCTTCACGATACTGGGTTCGCGGTAGAGTTGAGCGAGCTCGTGGTTCATCCTTCGCCGCCACACGTCGTTCTCCTGCACGCCGCCGAAGATCGTCCTTAGCACTCGGCGTTCGAAAACCCCAAGAGCTTGCAAGTCCTCTTCAAGCATAGTCCACGTCTCATGCTTATAGAAGACTACCGGTCTTATGAGCGTTTTGTACATCGTGCATTTGGTGCGGGGGTGAATCTTTCTTGCCGCAGTTTCTTTTAGAAACCATAGTAGGCACGACGTCCGCGGATGATGCGCCTTCGTATTTCCCGATTAACATTGTTGTCAGCCGTCAACAAGGATCCGAGGTAGACGAACTCGTCCACCACCTCGAAGGTATCCCCGTCTATCGTAACACTGATTCCTAGGCGGGTCCTGTCGCGCTCAGTTCCGCCAACCAGCATGTGCTTTGTTTTCGACGCATTCACCATTAGCCCGACTCTTGTTGCTTCGCGTTTCAGGCGGGTGAACAAATCTGCCACCGTTTCAAATTTTCTCCCAATAGTATCCATGTCGTCCGCAAAGTAAACAAATTGTCCGGATCTCGTGAAAATCGTGCCTCGGCTGTTAAGTCCGGCTCTCCGCATGACACCTTCAAGCGCAATATTGAACAACAGGCACGAAAGTCCGTCGCCCTGTCGTAGTCCCCGTCGAGACTCGAACGAACTGGAGTGTTCGCCCGAGATCTTCACGCAGTTTTGCACACCGTCCATCGTTGCTCTGATCAATCTTGTGAGCTTCCCGGGAAAGCTGTTCTCGTCCATGATTTTCCATAGCTCTACGCGGTCGATACTATCGTATGCCACCTTGAAACCGATGAACCTGGTACTCACGGCATTTCTGGAGGATTTGCCGCACGGAAAAGATCTGGTCCGTTGTCGAGCGGCCGTCGATGAAACCTGCTTGATAACTTCCCCCGAACTCGTTTGCTATAGGTGATAGACGACGGAAGAGAATCTGGGACAGCACTTTGTAGGCAGCGTTTAGGATAGTGATTGCACGATAATTTTCACACTCCAGTTTGTCGCCCTTGCTTCCACTCCTCCGGTAGCTGTTCCGTTTCCCAGATTCTGACTATCAGCTGATGCAAACAAGCGGCCAACCTGTCCGGGCCCATCTTGATGAGTTCGGCTACGATACCATCCTTGCCAGCGGCCTTGTTATTCTTGAGCTGTTGAATGGCATCCTTAAATTCTCCCATCGTGGGAGCTAGTTGTTTCCACTGTCCGCTGTGCTGACGTAGCCATCGCTTTCGCTGTCCTGACCTTCTGTGCCTATGTTCTCTGCGCCATTCAGGTGTTCATCGTAGTGCTGCTTCCACCTTTCGATCACCTCGCGTCCGTCCGTCAAGATGCTCCCATCCTTATCCCGGCATATTTCAGATCGCGGCACGAAGCCGTTCCGGGATGTGTTGAGTTTCTGATAGAACTTCCGTGTTTCTTGAGAACTGAGATTTTCTTGAGATGGGCGTGGCCGGGAATAGCGATATTCATGCTTTTAGTATTCTTGTTTATGATTTGAACAAGGTATGCTCCCCTGCCTTGTTCTTGAAAGTAGTCAGGATGAGATTATTAAAAAGAAACATGAATGTTGCTAGTATCCAATCTACGAAGTATACCGTAACTACGCTAACGCTAACGCTAACGCTAACGCTAACTTCCGTGTTTCTTGAGAACGATACAGCAACTCCATCTCTTGGCATTCCTGCTCTTCCAGGCGGCGCTTTTTGTCCCGGAATAGGCGGGTTTGCTGTTTCCGCTTCAGTCTGTATCGTTCCACGTTTTGCCGCGTACCATGCTGCAGCATTGCAGCCCGCGCTGCATTCCTCTCCTCTAAAACCTCTTGGCACTCCTCGTCGAACCAATCGTTTCTTGAGCTCCGTTCCACATATCCGACAATGCTTTCGGCAGCGTCGTTAATGGCTGCTTTGACTGTCCTCCAGCAGTCCTCAAGAGGGGCCCTATCGAGCTCGCCCTCATCCGGCAACGATGCCTCAAGATGCTGCGTGTACGCATTGGCGACATCCGGTTGTTTCAGTCGCGCTAGATTGTACCGAGGCGGGCATCGGTACCGTACATCGTTGATGGCGGATAGGTCGGACTCAATATAAGCGCCACGATAGGTTCTGACGTCGATTATGTCGGAGAAGTGCCGTCCATCGATCAAAACGTAGTCGATTTGTGATTCTGTCTGCAGAGGTTATCTCCAGGTGAATTCCCGGTAACCAGGTGTCGTGCACCTAAAGTGGAATTTAGTGCAAATTGTGGGACCGATTTCGGTGGATAACCGCCACTTTAACTACATGGTGAAGTGCTATGATAGTGAAGTTCACGTTCCCGTGATTTGATGCACCGCTATTAGCGATAGCGGGTAGAAAAACCTGGCCGGCAATCTTGAGCTCCACGCTCGAACATTGGTGTACCGATACGGGAGGCTGTGCTGAAAATAGGTGCTACGAATGGCCATATTCTTGTAGGCGGCAAAATCTATCAGTCGTAGGCCGTTCTCGTTCGTCAGCCGGTGGGCGCTGAACTTTCCAATCGTCGGTCTGAACTCCTCCTCCTGGCCAACCTGAGCGTTCAAATCTCCTATGATGATCTTGACGTCGTGGCTTGGGCAGCGGTCGTACTCGCGTTCGAGCTGCGCGTAAAATGCGTCCTTGTCATGCGTCCTTATGCTGAAGTTAAAGAATCGGCCTTTGATTCTTAACTTGCACATTCGTTCATTGATCGGCCACCACCCGGTCACGCGCCTTTGCATATCACCCATCACTATGAAAGCTGTTCCCAGCTCGCGTGTGTTGCCGCAGCTCTGGTAGATGGTATGATTACCTCTAAACGTTCGAACCAATGCTCCTGTCCAGCACACCTCCTGCAGCGCTACGATACCGAAACTGCGGGTCTTCAGTACATCGGAGAGTATGCGAGTACTTCCAATGAAGTTGAGAGATTTGCACGTACCGAGTTTCCAATCGTTAGTCCATTTTCGTCACTATGGTCTTTGCCGATTGTTCCGGTCCGTGTTTTTACGGTTGGCTTGCAGGTCCTAACACCAACCCCCTAGATTTCTGGAGGACCATTCTCCCTAAACGTTCGGAGGACCATAGTGCGCAGTTTAGCTTAGAGTCCTTCTCTGGCACTCGGACGATGATCATGGGGAACAGACGCTGTTGTGAGCCGCTTCTGACATGGATGTACAACCCCACCCCCTTCGTTGTCAGCATACGACCAAAGTTCCCAAGGTTACTCGTACCCCGGCCAGTACTACGAGGAGGTAGGGATAGGAGTTGCTGGGCAAGAGGCTAAGGACCACACAATGGGGTATATTTTATTCCTGTAGGTACACGAGGTACGCCATGCCCAGCCATTCTCCGTGCCGATTTCGCGCGGTACGAGCTTCAGTTCGTATTTTTCGAAGTACTGTAGTTTAATTGTATTCTTGGTGTACAAGTGGACGAACTGTAACAGATTTCGCAAAAATACACTTGGAAAATAAATCAATACTGCAGATAAATTTGAATATCTGCCGAATTTGCTACGACGCTTGTTAGAGCTAGCGACGCAACAAATCGAAACCCTACGAGAAGTTTTGCCTTTCTCGTGAATTTATTTGCACTGAAGGGATACAGGATTACTACCAAAATGACTTCGCGATACAATGTTATGGATTGAGCTCGGAGTAAGTTGGGTACAGTTCAAGGTTTACAAGTTTAGAGACACTTTTGCAATTAGCATGGACCAACGTATGAGTTCACTAACTGCAAAACATAGCACTATCCTTAATTATCAAACTACGGATCTATTTCGACAACTCTAGGACGATCTAAAACTGTCAAAAGCTGAAAAAGTAAACGAAACCAAAGAACGTCTCTCCGTTTTCTCACAAGATGTGAATCTTTAATAAAAATCGACTGAACTGCGAAGCACATCATATCTGAGGGATTCCACGGAGGCATGCAAGTCGATTCTGATCGACCATTTCAAAAATATCTGAAACTTTGCACAGTTTTTCAGTTCCATCTAAATCGTCGTTTTCCGATATCAAATCTTCAAGTTGAGTCACGACTAACTTTTCAAAAGGGTGTATGTGAAAATGGTTCAAAAATATTCAAAAAGCTGCACAGCAAAAACGGTTCGTTCGATTGTTAGACAACTAAAGAAACAAAGTTAGACAACTAAATAAAGATTCCAAAAAAATACACACAGTAAAAAATTTTTTTTTTGCTTTAAAAAACATCATTTTTGTCACAAAAACTCAAATATCTCAAAACCCTATCGGAATACCAACGTAATTTTTTGAGGGAAAACGGTCCATTATATTAGCTATCTACCATAAAAATTTGGTGATGGTAAGCCAATAAACAAAAAAGTTATGACATTTCAAATATTTCACAAATTTGACACTTAGTGATTTTTTTTTTTTCATTGTTAATTTTTTTAGGACCGCAGTTTGTTGCTGAATTTTTTGTTAAGGGTACCACATGAGGTTAACAAGTTGTTTTCATGATATTTTATTTAATTATTCATAACTATTATAGCATCTATTAGAAAGTTAGACGCGATCCAGTGTTGTGATCTAAAGTCTTGATAGTGTCATATTTTTTATTGTACGTAACTGAAGAAAAATTCTCTCAATAGTGTTGAAACCTTTTGATAAAAGAAACCTATAAGAAATCTAATATTGAAGACAAAAGCTACAAAAGAAGTTTTCTATACAGGTATACGACTAGTTTACCTGCAAAAAGTTTACCTCGTAGAGAACAAGGCGGGTCTATACCCAGGTGATCTAGGATACGTAAAGCAGGTCGGTTTTCTCGGCGCTGGTTTTCTCCACAAAGTTAAAATCTGATTACACCTGGGTATAGACCCGCCTTGGCAGAGAATAGACTTTGTTAATCATATTTGGAAGAAAGCGAGTAACTTCAACAACATCAAAAACATGATAGGTACATACCATGAACATACTCACGAAAAAGCTAAAAATATACTACCACTATGGTTATAAAAGATTTAATTGTAAAATTTTTCTTCAGTCAAGCAAACGACACCAAACTAGTCAGTAAAAACTTAAAAGTGATTTTGTTTATCAAAATCTAACGAGCAACATGAGTAGTCGCTTTCTCAACTGTTGCAGGCCGTTTGCAGAAAAAAAATGTTCGAAAGAGCTACGAAATCTCACCGAAAGCACCATAGATAAACTGAAAGCGGCTGGTTATGCTCCAATGTCTACATTGAATACAAATTTACGCATTTGTACGTCCTGCCGTTTAAACGTTGACAAACGGGCAATCTGTACATCATCGGTGGATCAGGTTGCAGGAAGTTCGAAAACAACAACAACTGAGGAATTACTAGATGCACCGACAACAACTGAGGAGTTACCAGAAGTACCAAGTGCAGACAGTCTTGCCACGGTACCATCAGCGACATCTGTTTCAACAAATCAATCAGAAGATGAGTGCATCCAGAAGGTCAACATCGAACGCTTCAACGAAGGGATAGCTGGAATAAAAGTGACTCCGATTAAATGGACGAAGATGGGTTACGTCAATTATCCCGAGAAAAAATACCGTGAAATCAACGAAGCTGTACAAAGAAACCTCTTCAAATTAGGACCTGAGGATGTGGAAAATACAGACTACGATGAGGTAATTATGAATATGAAGGAAAGGTTCTCGAATCTAGCCACGACAAGGAAAGAAAAATTATTGATTTTGTCGATGCTGCCAAGCTCGTGGTCTATTCAAGACGCCATTGATGAGTTCAAAACCAATAGAAATACAGCAAAAGAGGCAAAACAATTCAAAAATAACTGTCTTGCAACCAAAAATGCTAGGTCGAGTACTTCATTAACAGATGAGACAAAAGAAAAAATAATTCAATATTTTGAAGACGATGAAGTAAGTAGAGCTATGCCTGGCCAAAAAGATTATGTATCTGTAAAAAAAGATGGAAAGCGTCAAGCAATCCAAAAACGATTAATGATGACTACTTTGAAAGAAGCGTATACACGCTTCAAGGAAATTAACAAAAATATTAAGGTAGGTTTTTCCTCATTTGCAAGCCTTCGTCCAAGGCAATGCAAGCTTCTATCCAATTCAGGAACACATAATGTTTGTGTGTGCACAACACACGAAAATATTAACCTAATCTTACATATTTTGAAAAGAATCAATTTATCAAAGGATATTAAAATGTTAACTGGTAGTCTTTTGTGTGAAAATACAACATCAAATTGCTATCTACGATCTTGTTCGGATTGTCCAGATTCTTCATCATTGGAAAATACTTTATTCGCTGAGTTTGAAGAAAATTATATTGATCAGTTATCATTTGAGCAACGGGTGACCACGGATAGGTGTGACCTAGAAACTATTGTAAAACCTGTAGATGAGTTTGTGTCATTTTTTTGCTTGAAATTAGAATGTTTAATTCCTCACGACTTTATTAAAACAGAGCAATCCCGCTTTTTAAAAAATACGAAAAATACATTACAAGATGATGAATTTTTAGTCATTTGTGATTTTTCTGAAAACTATAGCTTTGTATTGCAAGATGAAGTGCAGTCCCATCACTGGAACGTACAACAAGCTACAATTCATCCATTCGTTATTTATTTCAATGGAAGTACGCAAATTGAACATTTTAGTTTTATTGTAATTTCCGAAGATTTAAGACACGACTCAGTATCTGTAAATTTGTTCATTGCCAAAATGATTAACTTTTTACGCGTTGATAAGGATAAAGAAATCAGAAAGATATACTTCATGTCTGATGGAGCAGCATCGCAGTACAAAAACCGTAAGAATTTTTCGAGCCTATGTCAATTTAAATCAAAGTACGGAATTGATGCAGAATGGCATTTCTTTGCTACGTCACATGGCAAAGGTCCTTGTGATGCTATTGGAGGAACCATAAAGCGCATGGCCACAAGAGCAAGTTTAGCCAAAGAACGTGAGCATCCAATTAAAACTGCAAAAGAACTATTTGATTGGGCGAATCGCGGAAAAGAAGAAGATTTAACAAAATTATCATTTTGTTTTACTACTACTGAAGAGTACGAATTAACGGCATCAGAGCTCAGCGAGCAATATAATAACGCGAAAACGATCCTAGGAACCCAAAAATTTCACTGTTTCATTCCATTGTCAGAAAATAAAATTAAAGCAAAACTATACTCGAACTGTACTGATAATGATGCAAAAGTGTTCGATATTGTAAAAAATTGAATAACAATAAATAAATAAATAAGTATTAATAAAATGTTTTCATGATCTCATAACGCATACCCAAATCCAAAACTTTTAAAGTTTATATATAACATTTAGAAACTCATCGATCATACTCTAAAAAAATTATCCTGGTAAAAACAAAAATTATTTTCGTGTAATCTGTTAATTCATTTTAATTTATACATATATACATATACATATAATATTTATACATATACATAATATTTATACATATAATATACATAATACTAATGAATACATGAAAACGACTTGTTTAATTCACGCAAGGCCCTTAACAATAAAATCAGCAACAAACTGCGGTTCCCGTAATAATTTACACCGAAAAAAAAATTTTTTTTCTACTAAATGTGAAAATTGTGACATGTTTGAAATGTCATAACTTTTTTGTTTATTGGTTTACCATCACCAAATTTTTATGGTAGATAGCTAATATAATGGACCGTTTTCCCTCAAAAAATTACGTTGGTATTCCGATAGGGTTTTGAGATATTTGAGTTTTTGTGTCAAAAATTATGTTTTTTAATGCAAAAAAAATAATTTTTTACTGTGTGTTTTTTTTTGGAATCTTTATTCAGTTGTCTAACTTTATTTCTTTAGTTGTCTAACAATCGAACGAACCGTTTTTGCTGTGCAGCTTTTTGAATATTTTTGAACCATTTTCACATACACCCTTTTGAAAAGTTAGTCGTGACTCAACTTGAAGATTTAATATCGGAAAATAACGATTTAGATGGAACTGGAAAACTGTGCAAAGTTTCAGCTCAATAGAAAAAAATGAATTAAAAAATTTACCAAATGTTGGTGCTGTTGCTTGGAATCACTCATCTCTGAAAAAATTTTGATTAGTAGAATCACTCAAGATGGGGGTAATATGAATACCGGGGCAGGGCGAATACTACCGGATTTTATTTCAGATGCCGAGAGTTTATTGGAGACGAATACAAAGACAGATATGGACAAACGCGTTTAAACGTTCCATTCCGGAATGTCTGTGAGATCTGCATTGTCTTCTTCTTCTTCTTCTTCTTCTTCTTCTTCTTCTTCTTCTTCTTGACATTGCGTCCTCACTGGAACAGATCCTGCTTTCCTGCTTAGTGTTCTTTTGGGCACTTCCACAGTTATTAACTGAGAGCTTTCTTTGCCAAAGTTGCCATTTTCGCATTCGTATATCGTGTGGCAGGTGCAATTATACTCTATGCCCAGGGAAGTCAAGGAAATTTCCATTACGAAAAGATCCTGGACCGACCGGGAATCGAATCCAGACACCTTCAACATGGCTTTGCCTTGTAGCCGCGGACTCTAACCACTCGGCTAAGAAAGGCCGAATCCGGTCTTCCGATCTAATGCGTGGATTTAGATTACAGTGTAAAAAAGTATATCACATACGAGATAAATCATTTATGAAATTTACTGATTCTACATCATCCTAACAATGTTTCCGTTTTGGACAAAGAATATTGAGTTAACAATACGTTCGATAAAATTGTTGATTATCCAATCTGAATAATTCCCCAAATGGTTTCTCTTTCGCATCTCGACGTTCCCTTCAATATCGACTCGAGGCGGTTTTACTCTACCCATGCATCATGGAACATGGCAGACTGACAAAGTTGCAAAAACCACCGTCGACGACCACATGCAGAGACCACTTTTCGAACAGTCATCGGGGAATGACACATACTTTGCGCCAGTTGATTAGGATATAATTTGAATGAAATTTCAATTTATCTGGCTTTCGGCTGCCAACTTTGAACGCTAAACTCGCCTTCCCCTCGCTAGAGCTGAAATAGCATTACCACACGTCCACACCACGAAGCGAGCACTAATTTCATTAGATTACCATGTTAGAGCTCGCTAAACTGCTAGAAGCCCATTCATACACAAGGCTAAACTGCACAAATTGAAATGGGACTAGCTCCAGGAAAGTCTCCACGTCCACGTGGCTTCACTTTTTTCCATAGCAGCCAAAGAGGATGTCAACGATGGTGATGGGCAATGAATGATGGTTGGGAATGTGATTCCTGCTGGATATTATCCTCACTTTCACGGATGGGGCGAAATCTTCGGTAACCACAGAGTGCCATAGCGTAAGGTGGGGCAAAAGTTAGACTTTAGTGAATTAATCAACATTGCCAGGAAAACTATAATAAGTGAAAATGGAATAAATACCACACAGTAGACCTTTGATGTTATCAAAGCTATGTCACAATATAACAGTTACAAAAGTTTTAAAATTGATTATCTTGAACGAAATTTTATCCAATCGGTAGGGCAAAAATTCGAAACTAGTATTTTGCTGAGTAAAACACGAAATTTGGAATATTAGAAAAGGACACATCGACATTGGTAAAACTATATCAAACTTTTATGAACATTTTATTAACAACATATTACATTTTGGTACATCACACAACATGGTCAGCCTTAAAATTTGATCAAGAGCTAGATATCACAGTGATGTTTATAACATTAAACCTGAAGTGCAGTTGAAATTTCAGAACCATGTTTTTGCCTTACTCGAAATTTTGCCCCACTTTACTCTTAGCTTAGCTTAGACTGATTACACATATCAATGGTTGCTATTCCGTGATTGACCGAAGTCAGTGAAAATGCACAAAGAATCAACTAGAAGTTCGGCTGGGATTGGCCTAATCTTCTTCAGTGTGCATAATTCAGTGCCTCTATTTATACAGGGTCAATAACGGCACCGGCCACGTCCTTGCAGTCAGGTGGGATTGGGGGAAGGAATGTTAGTGTGTAACCTTTGCTATTTGGAGACCGTGTTTGCCTCTGCATCTCCACAAAGGTTACTGGGAAAGATGTTTGTCAATGGGGAGGATCGTTGGGTCACAGGATTCACTTTGATAAGTGATTAGACCATGATAAATAGTTTTTTTTGTCAAATGTAAATATGCTTTTATGAAAATATAATATTTTCATTTGATATGAACAATTTCTAGGTAAAGGAAAATTATGCCGACACTTGAGGTGACGAACCATTCAAAGTTTGTTGAACAAATATCTAAATGTAACACTCCTACAGCTGTCAGGACGAAAGCATGTGTTACTATATTTTACTCATTTGAAAAGAAACAAAAACTCGATTGGCTGGAACATCATAGAACACTCCCACTCTTATGCCGACACTTACAGTGGCGAACCATCCAAAGTTTGTTGAATAAAGTGAACCTTTCGCAAGTCTACACTTGTAGTGTCGAACCATTCAAAGTTTTTTTTATAATTACAAAAATAAAGATAAAAAGAAAGGGGTGTTTTGAAAACAAAAAAATGTTAAACATAAATAATTCATGAATTAGAGTTTATGTCGACACTCACAGTGACGAACCATTCATAGTTTGTTGAAAAATCATATTTACGTCCCTCCGTTGTATCGATTAAATGTGCAGTCATACATATCTTATAGATTAGAAATAGTAGCATGAAACGAGCTCACCAATTGATCCGTCATCCCTGACTGAGCAGCAACAATCCACATTCAGCTTAACTCGTTTGCTCGGCTATATTAAAGCACTCAGAGAAAATAGGCGCACGACCCGAGAGGGAAAACAACTGGGGGCTCGGGTTTTCTTGACGCACTGCCAAGGAGCAATCGTCAAGGTCGAAGATCAAACAGAATTAACCGATCGCGGCACTTTTTCACTTTACTCGACCGACGCGCGACATGTGTGATCCTGCCCTCGTCATCCGCTCCCGCAGAAGCAAGCGTCAAGGTCGAAAGATCAAACAGAACTCTCGAAATTTTACCCCACTTTACTCTAATGAAAAACCGGCAAAGGTGTGGTCAGCCCTGTCGTCGTAAAGTTTGAGCTACTTAGTCGTCTTTTTGGGGAGGAGGGCGTTGCTAGTCCAAGGGGCGCTTCTATACCCAGGCGTTTGTGAGGGCGCCTTCGAAGATATGTTTCCGAATAATTTAATAAACTTTCCAATACAAGAGTACTATTAATGCATTGACATATGTTCAGTTCGAATTCCAATGTACTTTAAATGTGCATCAAAGGGATTTATGTATTGTTAAGTTTTTAAATTTGGGCTTAAAATTGAAAACAATTTATATTAGCATATGTAAGGCATTCAGCATGACAATGTTATTTAAGAGAAGCTCAAAATCACAAAAAGTGTTTTCATTAAATAACGAATTGAATTGAGTATCAAATTTAAAATTCAAATCCTGTCAAAAGTTTTGAATAATAAATGTTTGGATTCATCCTACAAACAAAATTAATAGCCCTTATAATCTATTATATTCTGGCATCACGTCATTACAGGAATAAAACCAGCTTCTCATCTTTTACTTCTATATATATTCATATTTATTAAGTTAACGCATTGGTATCAAAAGATGTTTTATTTGCATATATTCTGTACCAAGCACAAGGATATTCTTGGTACATAAATCTACAAATTTTCCAATATAATTCTCTATCAGACCGGAACCGTCGCCCTTGGCATATTCTTTCTGAAAGGTATTATATAGTTTGAACTTATATGAATTCATAGAATAAAGAGACTGCATAAATAAGAAGACATAATAATGTAGTAGCGTGAATGTTCATTGATCTAGTATGTAATTTATTTCCGTTTTCAATAAAGTAGGCGTAGGGATTATGAAATTAGGAAAATCAAAACCACGGTGTACTATATTAAGAAGGTGATATTTTTTACAGTTGCTACTTGACGACGCCATTCCTATCCACCTCGAACAAATTTGCGAAAAAAATGATGTAGTGGTCCGGAAGGTATATGGTACGATAGGAGTGACGTCACATGTTTACTATCAAACTTGATATTTACATCAGAAAAGAGCCTGTTTTTATGCCGTGATCAAAACCATTCTGAACCGAACCACTGCAGTCATTATTCTTCAACAATAACCAGAGTGTATGTAATAAAAATATTAATAATCTAATTAATTGAGGCCCTATTTTATAAGTCAAGTTGATCCAAAAGACTCGATTGGAGTCACTGTTGATTAAAAAAATCACTCGACACGACTCTGTCACTTTTTTTTACAGTTGCTTATCTATATGATATTATTACTATGGCAGTCGATGAGTGACTTTTGAAAAAAAGGTATGCTTAATTTGATCGACATTTGATGAAGAGTAGCATGAATCTGCTCGATTTGTAAAATAGACTTATGTCATACAATTATGCTCTAGGGTAATGATTCAAAAACAGTTAGACAAAAATAAACGGAAAGAAACATTTCTTCTATCTGAATCAGGGGTGGGCGCTTGCATCAGAGAAAAGGGGAGGAATGTCGAATATGAGTAATTCCCGATGAGACCGGCCCAAACTTTTATACTTGAGGGGGTTAGAAACAAAGAAGTGTAAGTGACAAACCTACTGTGACCTACTATTGGCGTAGTTTAACATAGCTCAGGCTGACTACACATATCAATGGTTGCTATTCCGTGATTGACCGAAGTCAGTGAAGATGCACAAAGAATCAACTAAAAGTTCGGCTGGGATTGGCCATAATCTTCTTCAGTGCCTCTATTCAAACACGGTCAATAACGGCGGCAACCACGTCCTTGTAGTCAGGTAGGATTGGAGGAAGGAATGCTGTGTATTTTTTTTTCTATTCGGAGACCGTGATCTCCTCTGCATCTCCACAAAGATTACTGGGAGAGATGTTTGTTAATGGGGAGGATCGTTGGGACACAGGATTCACTTTCATAAGCGATTAGACCATAATAAACAATTATTTGTGAGATATAAACATGCTTATAAATATAATATTTTCAATTGTTATGAAGAATCTCCAAGTAGAAGACAATAATGTCGACACTTAAAGGGACGAGCCATTCAAAGTTTATTGAACAAACAGTTAAACCAAAGACATATTAAACGTAATATTCCTACAGCTGTCAGGACAAAAGCATGTGTTATCATATTTTATGAAAAGAAAAAACTCGATTGGCTGGACTATCATAAACACTCTTATGCCGAAACTTACAGTAGCGAACCATTAAAAGTTTATTGACTAAAGTGAACCATTTGTAATTCTACACTTACAGTGTCACCATTCAAAGCTTTTTTTAAATTACTAAAATAAAGTAAAACGAAAAAGGTGTTTTGAAAAAATGTAAAACATGAATAATGTATGAATAAGAGTTTATGCCGACACAGTGCCGAACCAGTTGATAATTTTTGTCGTGACCTAGTGTTTGGAACATCTATAGAAATGAACTTGAGAGAAAGCATAATTATTCGTGCGATCTCTTCAGACTTTAAAAAAATGCGCTTTTATTTGATTGAACAGGAACATTTTTATTGCAAAACCGCACGCTGCAAATTCCCTATCAAGGCTCATGACAGTTAGGATTTTATCGCCAACAAATTTGTTTTCAAATCATTTCAACTGACACGAATGCACCTGTTTGGTGTAAGGGGTCGTTCATAAATGACGTAGCATTTTAGAGGGGAGGGGGGTTTTCGCGAATTTGTGACGATATGTGACGAGGGAGAGGGAGGCCGATTTTTCATAACAACAATCTCCAATTTTTTTTCCTTCCTTTTTTTTTGAGTTTTGATGAGAGACAATATTAAGCTTTCAAATTGTATTTAAGCTATTTACAATTTTATGAACACTGCAGATATGTTGCACTTGGATGCAACTTTAAAATAAATTTAGATTATTTAAATTTGATTTAACATATAACATTTTTTTTGGAAAAATATTTCACTAGATTACTTTTGGTACTTTTGGTCAAATTTTGCACTCAAGTGAAAATATATTTCAAATGTGTTAACTCAGCAATGTGTTAATAATTGTAATTTGTATTTTACAAATCAAGGTAATAAGTTTATTTTCAGAGTAGCAATTAAAAATTTAAAACGAAACAAGCTATCAGAAGAAGTCCAAGATAAACTAAATGATACGAAAATTGGTGGAGGAACCTTAACTTTAAAATAAACAAACCATTTTAATAGGAAATAAACTGAAAATTATTGCGTTTTTCATATGAATTAAAACAAACAAACGAATTTTGCGTCGACGGCCTAATTTCACGGCTTCCGCGAAATCGTAAATTTCTATTGTCTCTAGTTGTACGTGCCCTGAAAAGCAGCTTTGTTGGCATTCTTTCTATTTACGGCTTTTTACTTATAGAGCTTATATTCTTTAACGAAAAAATAGAATCATAACGTTTACACGAATACAATGAAGACAAGGACAAGGACATTTGATATGCAGTTTGAAGATGATGATCACGCTATCAATAATTATACATCCAGAAGAAGAACTAGGAAAACATGTATTCAAATAAAAATAAATTTTAAGATCCAATTGCTGAATTGATTTTACAAACTGATTGTTCATTGAAAGTTTTTATAAAAAATAATTCATCGAAATCACTAAAATATTCTTTTTCCAAAGGCTACACTGTCACAGCGAAAGTGGCGTAAACTTGATTTTAAAAGAAAAATGTTCAATAAAAATCCCGCACATATAAGCATTAACGAACAGATTTAGGACTCTTAATCCAATAACTCTTGTTATCTCATCTGAATCTAAAAATACAAAAAAAAAACAATGAAAACCAACACAAAAAATAAGACATTTTATTTATTTCACCCTCTGACTTTTTGAAAACTTTGAAGGAGGGGTGACAAAAGTAAAATTTCGAGTTTCCGGCCTTAATCAACCTTTCCCATTCCCCAGCTTTCGCAAGGACATGGCCAGGACAGCTTTCGACTGTTGGAGGATGCGTCAATCTTGTCTAAGAGTTAGACTGCCCATAACTGCATAACAGTCACATTCGACATTTTTGACAAATTGGAGTTAATACCATGACTCTCCAAATCAAATGATCAATACTTTCGATCTACTAACTGAAATCAGTGAGATTGTTCTAGAAAATTCGAAAAAAATACCAAGTTGTTTTGTCACATTGGTAATTATAACCGCATAACAGTCACATTGAGATTATAAATGAGCCTCGTAATGTAATAGCAATGGAATTTCTATCTGAATTATTTTCTGACTATTCACCTAGTATGCGATATGAGTTGTACAAAATATCAGCCTCAAATAATAACTTTTGAGTTCCTGGTCATTTTTTGAAATTTTAGTTTCCTCCCATACTGCCATAAAATGCACACTTGGTATTCAATTTACTCAATGCCTACTTTTGTCGAATGTTACAGATATGCAGTTATCGGCAGTAGAGGTTAGTCCTAAATTTCTGACTTTG
>NW_018734717.1:0-27607 GCF_002204515.2 Aedes aegypti
AGCGGAAATCTTGCAAAGACCATTGCAAAATTCCCTTGATAATCTATCCACTTGGGCTAGAAATTTAGGGATCGAGTTTGCTCCGCAAAAAACTCAACTGGTCGTATTTTCAAGGAAGCGGAATCCTGCCCAACTAAAGCTTAAGCTTTTGGGAACAGACATCGACCAGTCTTTGACTTCAAAATACCTTGGGGTCTGGTTTGATTCAAAAGGCACTTGGCGAACTCATATTAGGTATTTAACGGAGAAATGCCAACAAAGGATCAATTTTCTACGAACAATTACCGGAACATGGTGGGGTGCTCACCCGGAAGACCTCATAAAACTCTATAAAACAACCATTCTCTCTGTTCTAGAGTATGGCTCTTTCTGTTTTCTCTCAGCAGCAAACTGCCACCTGATTAAATTGGAACGAATTCAATATCGTTGTTTGCGTATCGCCTTAGGGTGTATGCACTCGACACATAATGCGAGCCTAGAGGTTCTGGCAGGGGTTTTACCGCTACAGAACCGATTCTGGGAGCTCTCGCTAAGAATACTTATTAAGTGTGGAGTGAGCAACACACTCGTCATCGGAAAACTTCGAAGAATTGCTCAATCTGAACACTCAGTCAAAATTCATGAGAGTTTATCTCTACTACATGTCATCTGACATTAGCCTTCCATGTTATAACCCTCCACGTGTAAGCTTCTCCAATGACAGTTCCTCTGTTGAATATGATCTGTCCATGAAACAAGCTATTCATGGAATTCCAGATCAACTTCGATGTATAACTATTCCACGTATTTTCAACGCAAAGTTCCAGAATGTTGATTCCTACAGGAGATATTTTTACTGACGGGTCACGAATAAATGGATCCACTGGCTTCGGTGTCTTCAATGAAAATTCTTCCGCCTTCCGAAAACTTCAGGAACCTTGCACGGTTTATGTTGCTGAGCTGGCAGCAATCAACTTCGCATTGGGGATGATCTCAAACATGCCCGCAGACCACTTTTTCATCTTCTCGGATAGTCTCAGTTCAATAGAGGCACTCCGATCGATGAAACCTGTAAAGCATGCATCTTACTTTTCTTACAAAAATAAGAGAGCAGATGTGTGCACTGGTCGAAAGATCATATAAGATTACCTTTGTATGGGTCCCCTCACATTACCTAATTTATGGCAATGAGAAGGCGGACTCTCTCGCAAAGGAGGGCGCTGAGGAAGGTGAGATTTATGATAGACGAATTTCACACGATGAATTTTTTCATTTAGTACGTCAAAGTTCTCTTCACGGTTGGCAAAGCGATTGGCTAAATGGCCAACTGGGACGGTGGTTACATTCCATAATTCCTAGAGTTTCCTTGCGAGCCTGGTGGAAAGGTTTGGACGTAAGTCGAGATTTCATTCGCGTAATGTCAAGACTTATGTCCAACCATTACTCGCTAGATGCACATCTACACAGGATTAACCTCGCGCTGAGCAATATTTGTAATAGGTGTGGTTCCGGTTATGATGACATCGATCACGTAGTTTGGCAGTGCCCGGATATGGACGCCTCCAGAGCGCAACTTTTGGATACCCTTGCGGCCCGAGGTAGACAACCTATGTTCCAGTTAGAGATGTGTTGGGCACCCGCGATCTTATTTATATGGTCGCAATTTACGATTTTCTTTTGCTCGTCTTGTATAAAAGTTTAATTCTCTTGTGTTCTCTTCCCCAGTTTTTTTTTTGTGTTTTGTCCCCTTTGTGTTGGATTGAGGATCCTGCCCATCCGGCAGTCGAATACCGGCAAGAAATCGCTACCAACGCCAATGAAACAAAAATCAAGATGCCCACGTTATACCTCCCGGATGAGCTGCTGAGAACCCTGATCCCAATCCCTACCATGTCCTTCCTTCAAAAATTGTGACCACTAACCTCGAGCTGCCACGAGTACCCTGGCTCCATCCCACATTAATGTTGAAAAAGTCAATTGATTGTATGTAAAAAATAAATACAAAAAATGAATTTCGGCTCCGTAAAGCGTTAAACGCATTTGAGCCTCAAATAAACGAACTAGATAAAAAAAATAGGCTGTGCTTCTCTTAGAAAAAAATCGTAACATAATGTCTGAAAGAATTTCTTAAAGATTCTCTAGAGAAATTACTAGAGGTATGATATGTGGAATTCTTGAGATACATCCTTAGAAAAGCTCAA
Organism: Aedes aegypti; assembly: GCF_002204515.2. Classification (NCBI taxonomy): domain Eukaryota; kingdom Metazoa; phylum Arthropoda; class Insecta; order Diptera; family Culicidae; genus Aedes; species Aedes aegypti. The sequence goes on from NW_018734717.1 coordinate 2,181, forward strand.
TGAGAAAAACTTGGGACAGTTTAGAAAAGTTTTAAAAGTTTTTTCACCATGATTTGTTTAGTTTTTTTTTAATTATTTCAAAAGCTTTCAAAAGAATGACAGGAACAATTCTCGGGATGAATATTTGGAAAAATTCCCGTGATAGTTTTTGGAGAGAAAAGCTGGGATAAATCTTTAAATCTATTCTTTAGAGATTATGTGGATAGTTATATTTTGAATAATCAAATATTTTTGATGGATAGATCCTTTGCAGAAACCTGGAGATATAAACGCTGTTTTTTATTTTTGATAGATTTAAATAAAATCTGTAGTAAATCCTTGACGAAACCGGTGAGTAACTCCTGAGGAGATCCTTGGTTGGCAACTGGTCCAGTTTTGATGTACCGTCGATGTGGGTGAGATTGGGTCAAAACGGAAAAATATGATTTATGAAGTATTTCAGCTGATAACGCAGATATTACTAAAATGTATAATTCATATGTTAGGGAACATATATTACACATAATTAATCACAATATGCATTTTTAGAAATAATAGGTTTTGTTAAATATATCAACAAACTTGTAATGTTTGAAACTAGACAAAATTTACAATATTAAATTTTCTCCTGTGCAAAGTATAACGCATGTACTTTATTCCCTTTTGTTATATTAGTAGAAGGTTGAAAGTCTTTTTCATACACTTCATACGTATTTCCGCGGAATCTATTTGACTTTTCCACAAAAAAATATTTTTTTTCGGTACGGTGTCTAAAACATTAACAATGGGGGTGAGATTGGGGTCAAGGAAGAACGATGGTGAATGAAACCACAAGTCTACTGTTTTGTCGTTTTACGGTGCCATGTGTACTCTTTCTTCATTATGATGTGTTTATTCTTTCTAAATACACCATCGCTGAAACATCAAACAAGTCTAGTTTAGGATTCCGTGCATTGAATAACAATGCAACGCATTTTGACAAACTTCTCAAAACCAGCAACTGTTTTTTCGTGGCGCAACAACATCGTAATGTTTTTATCGAAGGTTTTTTATTTAATAATTTATTAGTGTTTTCATATTATCGCTGAAATACCGGAATTATGACGTCAACATCTGCCTAAAATGTACTGATGTCGCTCCAAAATTTAACTACTTGCGAAAGTTTAAAATAGTAACTGTTTCAGTACACTTTAGGGGAAATTGAATAGGCTTTATGGCAATACGGATGAGCCTTGAAGTCAATTTGAAGGAAAAAACAAGAAAAATTATGTAAACTTGACGATAAATGCTGGGTTACCCTATTTTTTTCTCATAGATCTTCAATTTGCTGCTATACTCGTTCTTTAAAGTGGGCTTATCATACTTGTGAAACATCTTAGATGTCTTTTCGTCTTTTTTGCATCGTATTTCATCAATATTTTTCAGCTGTAACTGGTTTTGCCAATAATATTCTCAAAAACGAGTTATTTCACCCCCTCTATGGGGTGAGATTGGGTTATTTTTCATTCACCTATAGCGCCCGCAGTGAATAAATATTTTTCTATAACTATTAGGACAGTTTGTTAAAGTACCATCAATGTACATACACACCAAAGTTTATTGGAGTTAAATTGCGAAAGTTATTCAATAAATAGATCGTACATATCCTTTTTTGACCCATTCTCACCCCCAACAACGGGTACTGTAAAAATTCTCTGAAGAAATGGAAATTTTTTTGAAATTTTTGAACATATTATATAAGCATGAATGATTGAATATTTGTTTTTGCAAAGAATGATGATGCGTAGTGTATTATGATGATTCTATTACATTGGTCAAATGACGTTTAGTCGAAACTACATTGGTAGAAAAGAACTGAATTGCTTTAAAAAGTATATGGACATTTGGTCGGAAGGACATTTAGTCGAAAATTTGGTCAAATATGGATTTTTCACCATTATTATTATAGAACGATAATTTAGCGTTAATGCAAAGTAATTGTGCCATTGAAAAAGGGGACTGCATGTACTGGAGGTTGTATATGCTGGAACACCATTATGATGTGCAAGAAAATTTGCATTGGTGTACTGGTGTTTCTTGAACAAACTTCAAGCCATTAATATTCGAGTAGCGATATTTCGGGATTCAAGTTAATCATCCAGATTCACCCAGAAAATTTATTCAACCCTTGCGTTGTTTGACGTTTCGCGATTTTATTTTTCTTATTCCGGTTGATCCTGCAAATCGATGAAACGCAAAAGACTGATCTCAAATGGAAAGCAAGTCACCTTTTGTCACCTAAGTCAACTTGTCCAACCTTTGGTCTTCGGCAAAGTTTGTAGCTGAAAGAATTCCACATGAGAAGGTTTTGTTCACTTTTTCATCAAAATATTATGATGAAAAGATAAAGGGCTGAACACAAAAGATTGGCGTTTTCCTTAGTAATCTCCATATAAATTTCAAATGGCGTGTGCACAGTCAAATTTCATCCCGAATTATTTCAAACTTTGGGAGGATGCTATTTACCATAATCAAAATGTTCAAGCATAGGGGAGCCAACATTTCAAAAACTGCAATCACTCTAATGTCCATTCGAAGAAAAAACATTGATGTTTTGGCGACGACTATGGTGGACATGAAGATAGTAGCGAAGGACGAAGGCTTCCTGGATATCTGACGAGGACGACGACGATGCATTTGCTAGGAGTGGAAGGGCGATCATTCGATGTTTGATGTAGCATAGTGTGGTGCTTCTGGTTGCAAACTCTGCAGACACAAGGTCGAAGCGTTATGAGACTACCAAACCCTGAAAGTGTCTCATTTGATTGGCGAATGTGGAGACTTGGAGAAAAATGGGCACGAGCTGGTCGCTGAACTGGTAGGTAATGGTGTGCACGGTGTTGATCTTCGGTTCAGCGGCAGATGTTGATCTATTTTGCTTGAACTCTGCTGACGCGATGTGGACGGTGGCAACGACTGCAAAATTGACAAATGACCATGGAGAAACGTGAATGAGATCCTTGTATTCCGGAACATCCGTCGATCGATAAAGTAATTCCCATTGCTTGGAAGATCGAGGCGACTATATACAATATGTGCTTAAAATAACACTCCAAATGTCCGCTGGAACGCGCATTACGCCTACCACTCTAAGCCTTCTTCAGTGTCAGTTACTCGTATGCACTGGTAAAACAAGCTTCGTCAAAATCACTGGATGTTTCCTTTGATAAATATTCGTAGTAATTTTTGGATGCTGCATAAAAATACCTGTTAAGAATTGTGTAAGAAAAACTGAAGGCATCTTTGGAACAATTTGTAGATGCATTATTTGTCATAATCTATGGAATTTCCCAGTGTAATCTTTGACGGGCTAGGGATGGTTAGATGAACGGCACCAAGAATATTCTTTACCAAGAGTTCTTGGTAATCCACAAATTTTGAAATATCTTCAAGTAGGGTGCAAAACTAGTTGGGCACTTCCATGATTCACTTTGACATGGGGAGTTTTTCTCGGCCGAATTGTCTGAAATTTTACCATAAGAAGCACTTCAATGCGACGCATATTGTGGCCAAATATGAGCTCAGTAGTTTTCGAAAAAACCCCACTGCCGAAGTGAATCAAAAGTGCCAAGAATATGTACCTTGCATGCTCCAAATGCCTTTCAACCTGGCATCCTCTGCTTCGGACGGGCAGTAAATGGGCGGCTCGAGAAGAAAGAAACGCAGCCCTCTGTGGCGGCGGGCCGGTTGCTTTTATCGCGTTTAATCGTCAGAACCTGTGAATGTCCAAAAAGGTTGAAAAGCTTTGTTGTGGAGCGAGCGCCTTCTCCGGGCGACGCGTCGTAGGTAGGAGATTCTCATAATCAACTCCTCCGCATATGGACGGGGTAATGGCTGCTGGGAGTTTCGTGAAACGATGAGATATGCTGGGCGGATGGGGATCGTTTTGGATGGAATTACTTCCAAATAATCGTTTATCTTGTCGGCAACGCGGAGGTGGGTCGTTTAAGAATCCTGCGGCGAAGGCAATTGCCGAACGACTCTATTTTATATGAGGTTAAGCGGGATTCTTTTGCAGGTGGCAACAAAACCTTGCTCACAATATCAACAGCAACAAAAAAGTACAATTGGAACTAAATTAGTGACATTGCGTATTTCAAAATACTATGAGTAGTTCTTATTGTAAGAGTACGGTGGAGCAAAAGCTTGACTTTAGTAGAATAATCAAGATTTATTAAAAAATTAAAACAATTGAAGATTAAATTAATACCATACAGGGCAAATTTAACACAGGCTTCAATTTTGCTGAACAAACTAGTGCCAATAATTTGCAATTTTTTTGCTAATGACGGTTCTAAAATTGATTGCATAAAACGAACTTTGGTCCCACCGATGGGACAAGAGTTCGATAACTAGTGTGGGGCAAATTTTCGCTAACTGGAACACAAAATATTGATACTTTTAGAAACTAATATCTTCTGCCAACAATAAACTGTTGTTTGCAAAAAAATACGTCCTGCAATACTAAAATAAAACGTTAAATTTTGGTGAATGTTCTTAGCAGATGAGCTATCAGATGCAGAAGTACCTAAATCATAGAAATTCGGAACACAATTGAGCGCTCCAACGACAATAGTTTTGTTTCTCTTTGATTTATCAAATCATGATGCTCCCATAACCAAAACTTACACACTAACTCAATTAGTAATGTCAACAAACCATTTCGATCGAATCTCATCTCCCGTGTAAACTTGTTCTGCGTTTAGCAATCAAAACTGTTTGAAAAACAAACTCCAGTTCACGCTAATGATGGAAACATTCTCATTGAAAAGTCAGTACTGTTGTATCTATATTTGGTTTACCTCTCAAAACTTACCAACTGCTATGTGTTTCACTCAATCACCGAAACCGTACAGTTTCCATCGTGGTACAGTCACCCCCCAGTTATTAATCAACTGAGGGTCAATTTTTAGAGAACATTATGAGCAAAAATCATGACGTCAATGTGCAAGTCTGAATAATCGCCCCCCCCAAAACTGAAGACTATGATTTATTTCATGAATGTACCTCAAATGTTATTATCATATGCGAAAAGTGTCGATTCCGATAGCAATTTTCATCCTACACAGGATCAGAGATGATGATCCTCATTATGAGTCGAATGGACGCCATATTATGGATTGAAACACTACAACAGCAATTTATTATCGAGATAAATGAATGATTATAAATCAAATCAATCTCCTAATCTCTTATAAATATATTCTTTAATTTATAACTAATGTATGGTTCTCACTCTCCTTATTTATGAATCGACGCTTTCAAAATTCCTACAGACGATAAAACATGCCTAATCATATTACAATTGAATGCAATGCTGTATAGATTTATAATTTACTTAGTATATAAGTGTTCTGCGCAATTACAAGTCTAACTGATGAAATATTGTACGTTTTCATCCAACACTGTTTTTATATTAATTTTTATTAGTCTCATTTTAAACATTACATTGATTTCTTATATCTAGGTATTCTGCGTCACAAAAACACTTTCATCCTAATTTGGATTTAATCCAACACAGATTAATATCTACGCACTATTCATAACTGTGGGTGACTGTATTAGGAGAGCAGAGGAAAAACTGGGAGGAAGAGAACCGCAAGCTCGCGCTATATTTGCTCATAACATATCACGCCGTATCACACTTTAATGATGCCCGAACTGTTCGGTATCGGAATAATAATATATGTTAATAATTTGAATAATATGTAAATACGTTGTTGTATGTTAATGTATGCATATTTCGGCGACTCATCGATAGCCATCGTGATATGTAAGGGCGAGTGTGCGGCGGTCGGCAACATTTGTTTCGGTGAGAACAACATTCCGAAGAACAAGGCAAATAAACGCTTTCCCCGCTTTGTTGGATCGCAGAAAAGAACTACAACCCAATTTTATGACTTTATTATTTTATATCCCCCACATTTCGGGATTCTTCGTATCGAGCCGGACATTGAGTTGCCGGTCAGGGCAAGCTCACCGACTGAATAGTGTTCGAGCGGGGATGCTGCTGCTGGGAAGATACACGGCGTGTCTGGTAGAATAACATTATCACAAAATACAAGCATCGTAAAATCTTTTATCATTCGAAAATGTACGCTTAATTTCAGGTATTCCTAAAAAAAATCTCCTCGAGGTTCAGAATACTTATTTTGTTTCGATTTGTCGTTCTTTAGAGTACCTACATTATTATTGTAATGTAATGATGAACAAATACAGATTTATACTTTCCAAGCACGAATGAAAAGCTTTAATTTTAAAATATCTGTGAATAGCTGACCTAATAAGGTGCCAAGAAAAAAAACAGAAGTTCGTAAGACACAAAAGTCAGCTTAAACCAAATTGAGATGTAAAATTGTGAAAAACAATGAAATCGGAGGGCTTTCGATAGCGGCCGGTCGATGGTTTAGTGGTAAACGTGATTGCCTCTACCCCAGATGGTCGGGTTATCAATTCCCGTCGATGCTGTCGGGAATTTTCTGAGGCATAAATTCTCTGATCACGTCTTCCTTCGAATGGGAAGTAAAGGCCGTTGGTCCCGGCCTATGTGTTGATGGGTTCGATATGTATGGTCTCAGGTGTGTGTGGAGGTCTCCCTGAGCGTCCGTGTTAAGGCTTAGTACCAGAAATAGGCGGACGTAAAACAACAACCGATGCCAAAAGGTGTCGGTAGCTAGAGAAAAGAAGAAGAAAAAGAGGGCTTCGATCCCACGGCTCTCAATACGCTAAACTGCGCGCGTTAACCAACTACGCCACAAGAATGGGTTTGCGATTCTACAGCGCCGTCGGCCTGAAAACAAAAGGCCGTTACGACCCCACATTCTCCTTCCCAACACTACATCACCTTCGCTCTCTTAGATGTCCAATTCGACTCTCCTGAGCATTGCCTACGAAACAACAATGAGAGATTATAGCGTTTTGCCGTTCAGGTTGGCACATTCTTCCATCTTTCGTTTGCCTGCAATGCAAGTAGGCGGGGCAAATTTGTCTGTCCATGCTGAGAGCTGAGAGCTCGGAGCAGGAACAACAACATGCGTAGCGTGGCGTGCAAAGCAAAGCATGTATCATGCATTAAAACCGATAAACGAACGAAAGAGATAGGGGAAACGAATCGATTCGTTTCGTTTTCCGTATCACTTTTTTATCTGATCCTTTATGTGATTGCCGATCGAATGAACCGGTTGTCGCCAAAAAAGAGCCATGCATTACTCGTTCAATGAGTGATTTGGTTCTTTTGGACGGTCTGATTCATTTTGCCCATCTCTAATTTTAACACATCAAAACTTGCTAACTGCTTTGATTTTCTTCATTTCAAAGCTCAGTTAGGACCGTTGCATAGGCCCACTTATCATTTTTTTTTGTAATTTTCATAATAATACTTTTAGGGGAAAGGTATTCAATATCGGCAGATAGAGATATATTTCGAACGAATTCTTCAAATTTGCTCAAGGAATTCTTGAAAAATTCCTCAAAGTTCTCCTAAAGAATTATCTTTGTAGAATCCTCTTATTTTATCAAGACTATGTCCAGTGGTTTTTCTAGGAATTCATGTAAGGATTCCTTTAGAAATTCCTTCCAAAACTTCACCTGAAATTCCTCATGGGATTTATCAGGAGTTCCTCAAGAAAATCTTTAAGTAGTTCTTCCAGGGATTCCATCATGATTTCAATGAAGAATTCCATCAGGAGTACTTCTAAGGATCCATCAGGAGTTCCTACAGGGATTTCATCTAGAATTCCTTCAAGAATTCCATGTGGAAATTCTTTCAAAAGTTCCTTCAGGGATTCCACCTGTAATTCCTCGAAAGATTCCTCCAGGAGTTCCCACAGGAACTCCATCAGGTGTACCTCTAGAGATTCCATCAGGATTCTACTGGGGATTTCATCAGGAGTTTTTTCAAGGATTTCATCAGAGTTCTTTTAGAGATCCACCTGAGATTCCTCCAAATATTATATCAGGAGCTCCTCAAGTAATTCCATCATGAGTTCTTCTAACGATTTCATTAAGAGTTCCTCCAGGGATTCCATCGGAAGTTCCTTCAGAGATTCCACCTGGAATTCCTCCAAATATTATATCAGGAGGTCCTCAAGGAATTCCACCAGGATTTCTCCTAGGGATTTTATAAAGAATTCCTCCAGGGATTCAATTAGAAAGTTTCTTCAGGAATTTTCCGTGGATTATATCAGGAATTCCATAGATTCTCCCATAGATTATAACAGGAATTCCATTAGTCCCTCTATGGTTCCATTGGAAGTTCCACCAAGGGATTCAATCAAGAGTTCTTCTAGGGATTTATAAGAAATTCTTCTAGGGATTCCATCAGGAGTTTCTTCAGAGATTCTATCTTCTATCTTCCAGGGGTTTATTCAGGAGTTTTTTCAGAGATTTCACCTGGATCTCCTTTAAGAATTCCATCACGAGTTCCTATAGGGATTCCATCAGGCATACCTCTAGGGATTCCATCAGGAGTACCTCTAGGGCTCCATCAGGAGTTCTTCTGGTAATTTCGTCAGGTGTTCCTCTAGGGATTCCATCAAGAGTTCTTCTTGGGATTCCATCAAGAGTTCTTCTAGAGATTTCAGAAGAAGTTTTCCTAGGAATTCCATCTAGAATACTTTAAGGAATTCCACTATGAATTCCTCAAATATTTCTACTACAAGTTAGAACACGGACACTGTCTTCAGGCATTTAGCTGCATAGACTATAACCTAACTGTAGACAACGGACAAGCATGCTCCAGTAGTACAGCTGAGAAACATTCCTAGCGAAAAGTTTCAATGATTGAAGCGGGAATCGAACCCACACTCAACAGATCATGATATATCGAAAGGTGCATTTAAACTTTGGAAAGAGAATATTTCGAAATGAATGTCCTTGATTTTTGGGTGTTCTTAGACCCCGCCTTTTCCAATATCAAGTACATATACTGCCACACCTTCGTAGACCGGCCCTCTTCATGATGGACGCGAATTATCACATGTACCCAAAGAGAAACAGCTTCAGAAGCCATATTGAAATCATTCAGTCCGAGTTTTCTTATACTAGTCTCCATATACGTAACTCGAATCTATGCGGTTCCAATCATGGCGTCCCAAATGAATACCATTTCAAAATAATTGTTGATAATATCTATTGGAACCTTTGACTAGCACATTATCAACCTTAGATGTGACATATAGTGATAAAGCTGATGATTTTTTTAGGTGAATGTTCAACGCACACTATGTGACTTTTGTTCTGTGCGCGGATAGCTCGCTGCGCGTTTTTACTGCGAAGCTATCCAAATTTTTAAAATTTCCCCGCAATAAAAATCTCCTACATAAATCCTCCAGGGCTTCTTCTAAGGATTCCACCAGAGGTCCTGCATCTAGAATTCTCCCGGGTAATTCACCAGAATTTCCATTAAGAAAACCTCGAAAGATTTCATCTGTAATTCTCATAGGAATTCCACTTTCAAAGACTCCACCAATACTTTTCCGATGATTTTACCAGGAATTCAAAAATTCCTCCAAAGGTTCTTTCTAAACATTCTGGAAAAAAACCTTCAAGGATTCCACTCACAAGTAATTTCTCAATGGATTCGTCTACAATTTCCCATAAAGATTCTACTAGTAGTTGCTTCAGAGAGTCCATCAATAGTTTCTCTAGTTGTTTCAGCATAATTTATCTAGAGAGGAGTTTATGAAGGAATTACCCCAAGAGTTCCTCCAGAGTCAACACTGGGAATATCACCAGAGTTTCACTAGAATTTCCACCAGGGAAATCTAGCCGAGTTCCGCCCAAAAAGTTCCACCAATAAAACCGAAAAAGTTTCCACTAGGTTTCCCCCTTCTAAGAATTTATTTAGGATTATCAGATATTCCTCCACGGAATTAACCAAAAAATCCGAAAAATGTTTTTCAGTAAAGCCACTATTATTTCCGCGAGGCAATAAACCAGGAAATTCTTCCTTCTAAGTCTAGGTATTTCATCAGGAAGCTTTAACAAAATTCCAAAAGATTATTCCTCCAGTGATTCCACTGATATTTACTTGAGAAATTTTTGGAGGAATAGCCGAAAAAATCACTAGGAAAATGCCCCAGAGAATTCTTTGAGAAATTCGTAAATATACCTTAGCTTCGCTTAGCTTAGACTGACTACACATATCAATGGTTGCTATTCCGTGATTTGACCGAAGTCAGTGAGAATGCACAAAGAATCAACTAGAAGTTTGGCTGGGATTGGCCATAATCTTCTTCAATGTGCATAATTCAGTGGCCTCTATTTATACATGGCCAATAACGGCGCCGGCCCACGTCCTTGCAGTCAGGTTGGGATTGGGGGAAGGAATGTTAGTGTGTAACCTTTGCTATTTGGAGACCGTGTTTGGCCTCTGCATCTCCACAAAGGTTACTGGGAGGGATGTTTGTTAATGGGAAGGATCATTGGGTCACAGGATCACTTTGATAAGCGACTAGACCATGATAAATAATGATTTGTGAGATATATACATGCTTATTTGTAAATATAATATTTTCATTTGATATGAACAATTTCTATGTAGAGGAAAATTATGCCGACAATTGAGGTGACGAACCATTCAAAGTTTGTTGAACAAATACCTAAATGTAACATTCCTACAGCTGCAGGACGAAAAGCATGTGTTATTATATTTACTTATTTGAAAAGAAACAAAAACTTTGATTGGTTGGAACATCATAGAACACTCTATTCTTATGCCGACACTTACAGTGGCGAACCATCCAAAGTTTGTTGAATAAAGTGAACTTTTCGCAAGTCTACACTTGTAGTGTCGAACCATTCAAAGTTTTTTTTTTTAATTACAAAAATAAAGGTAAAAAGGGTGTTCTGAAAAAAAAACTATAAGGGTACATCCCTATGGGGTTGTACGAACTGGTGACGTTAGGACCACGTAACAATAGAAAATATATTTGCATCGGCACAGCAGCAGCGTCCTCGGAAAACATCCTCAATTTGCAGTATTGTCAATAATTCGTAATAAATCAATTATTGTATGCTGCTATGAAATGAATTAAGAAATTATAGCAAGTATGTGGTAAACACATTAGCGAATATTACACAATTAACTCTTTGACACATTTGTTGGCTCTGAAAAGTGCCGAATGAATTGTTGAATTTGCGTAACACGGACACATTTTGACGGCGCACTGGTTGCAATCCTCCTCGCCCGGTGAGATTTTCGGTGCTGATGACGATGTGCGCTTCAACAAGCGGCTTTGGTCGATTTTCTTCAGCCATCTCGAACAAATTAAGGAATATTACACAATCAACTCTTTAAAACACATTTGTTGGCTCTGAAAAGTGCCGATTGAATTGTTGAATTTGCGTAACACGGACACATTTTGACGGCGCACTGGTTGCAATCTTCCTCGCTCGGTGAGATTTTCGGTGCTGATGACGATGTGCGCTTCAAACAAGCGGCTTCGGTCGATTTTTCTTCAGCCATCTCGTACAAACAGCTTGCCTCTGGTAGCGAGGAGCTGAGCAGGTTTGCAGGAGCTCTTACCAGCTCGAAAGCGAAAACAGAATGAAACCGAATTCAACGAAGAAGGGATGCTTTATACCCTTAGAATAGCAGGTGATGCTCCTCCTTTCAAATTCTTCGTTTTCTTATCTGGGAAATATGCTATATGAAACTGATGTCTGGGTAAGGGATGTACAAGATTAGCATTATGCTGTTATTGCATACCGACGGCACTGCAGCAGCGTCCTCGGAAACATCCTCTAATTGCCGTATTGTCAATTATTCGCAATAAATCAATTATTGTATGCTGCTATGAGATGAATTAAGAAATTATAGCAAGTATGTGGTAAACACATTAGGGAATATTACACAATTAACTCTTTAAAACACATTTGTTGGCTCTGGAAAGGGCCGATTGAACTGTTGAATTTGGCGTAACAGGGACACATTTTGACGGCGCACTTGTTGCAATCCTCCTCGCCCGATGAGATTGCGTTGCGGATGACGATGTGCGCTTCAACAAGCGGCTTTGGTCGATTTTCTTCAGCCATCTCGTACAAACTTGCCCGCCGCTTGCTGATCGGACACACTTTGACGGCGCACTGGTTGCAAATCCTCCTCGCCCGATGAGATTTGCGGTGCGGATGACGATGTGCGCTTCAACAAGCGGCTTTGGTCGATTTCTTCAGCCATCTCGTACAAACTTGCCGCCGCTTGCTGATCGGACACACTTTGACGGCGCACTGGTTGCAATCCTCCTCGCCCGATGAGATTTGCGGTGCGGATGACGATGTGCGCTTCAACAAGCGGCTTTGGGTCGATGTTCTTCAGCCATCTCGTAGCTTGCCTCTGGTAGCGAGGAGCTGAGCCGGTTTGGAGGAGCTCTTACCAGCTCGAAAGCGAAAACAGAATGAAACCGAATTCAACGAAGGAGGGATGCCTTTATACCCTTAGAATAGCAGGTGATGCTCCTCCTTTCAAATTCTTCGTTTTCTTATCTGGGAAATAGGCTGTATGAAACTGATGTCTGGGTAAGGGAATGTACAAGATTAGCATTATGCTGTTATTGCATCCGACGGCACTGCAGCAGCGTCCTCGGAAACATCCACTAATTGCCGTATTGTCAATTATTCGCAATAAATCAATTATTGTATGCTGCTATGAGATGAATTAAGAAATTATAGCAAAGTATGTGGTAAACACATTAGGGAATATTACACAATTAACTCTTTAAAACACATTGTTGGCTCTGGAAAGGGCCGATTGAATTGTTGAATTTGCGTAACACGGACACATTTTTGACGGCGCACTTGTTGCGTCCTCCTCGCCCGATGAGATTTGCGGTGCGGATGACGATCATCTCGAACAAATTAGGGAATATTACACAATCAACTCTTTGAAACACATTTGTTGGCTCTGAAAAGGGCCGATTGAACTGTTGAATTTGCGTAACACGGACACATTTTGACGGCGCACTTGTTGCAATCCTCCTCGCCCGATGAGATTTGCGTTGCGGATGACGATGTGCGCTTCAACAAGCGGCTTTGGTCGATTTTCTTCAGCCATCTCGTACAAACTTGCCACCGCTTGCTGATTCGGACACACTTTGACGGCGCACTGGTTGCCAATCCTCCTCGCCCGATGAGATTTGCCGGTGCGGATGACGATGTGCGCTTCAACAAGCGGCTTTGGTCGATGTTCTTCAGCCATCTCGTAGCTTGCCTCTGGTAGCGAGGAGCTGAGCCGGTTTGGAGGAGCTCTTGCCAGCTCGGAAGTCGAAACGGAATGGAACCGATCCAGTAGTAGTAAATTTCTCTTTATTCATATTTTTCTTGTGCATTACAATGTTTACAGGTCGATTGGTACAACCTAAAAGTTTTTCAGCCTCTGGTATTTAAGTGTTTATAAAAGGTGTGATTTTGTGTGGCTAAGCCATGTTTTACATTTTCGCCCTTGTTTGGCGTTCAGTGTTGGGGTTTAGAATTATTAAATATAACCTACCTAACTTAACCTAATAACCGACAATGCTGTGTCAGTAGTTATATCGACCAGAAACTCTCTAGAAGCCGTTTCGATTACGAAAAGACCCAGAGCGTAAATCTGGTCGATACGTGTTTTGCAGCTTCGTAGTCGAGCTACAAGTTCCTTGTAGATTGGAACTAGCTGATCCGAGGTGTAGGGAGGAAGGGCATCTTCAGCTGGAAGGGCTTCTCCTTGCTGCTTCCGGAAACCGGGAGGATGAATGGGAGGCCACTGACTTCTGGGTAGTTCAGCAGTTGATGGTTGATTGCCCGCCGCCAGTTGCGGGAAGTTCACTTCGTTGAGCGCTGGAGGTCGCGTTCTGTTTGGTTGTTATTCACTGCAGCCTTCTTCCGGAGTGCAATGAATTCATGTCGTTTCGGGCAGTTCTTGGAGGTTGCCCAGTGTTTATCCCACAGTTCACGCACTTGGGGTCAGCCTCCTCCATTGCGTCGCACATGTCGGAGGGATGTTTATCGCCGCACTTCTTGCACCGAGGCGCCATGTGGCAGTTCTTTGTACCATGGCCGAAATTGAAGCAATTCATGCACTGCGTAACATCGCGATGCGCCGGCCTGTACCGCTCCCACTTGACCATCGTGTCGTGACGGTTCGGATGGATTTCAGGTCCTTGACGGAGATGGATCACGCTCAAGATGGATCAGGTATAGCTGATCCCGGTATTTCTTGATTGATCGTGACGAACAATTTTGAAAAATGTTGCTGATCTTGAGATGACGGCGTTCAAGCTCAGCGGTTAGATCCTTAACATCCATGCTGTCAAGGCCTCTTAGAAACCAACCTTCATTGGTTTGGTGGTAGGATCATCGTGGGTAAAGTACTCATACTTCCATCTCGTCAAGAAAGCCGAGCACCATCTGGTAGTGGGATTTCTTCGTCGGTGATTATCTTCACGCCATCTGTGCACAGCCGGAATGTGCACCTTAGGTCCCCGGGCAATGCACTTTCGTAGCGACGAACGCATTCCGGGTGGGTCTCCTTTGACGAATATTGGCGGACACTTCTCCTTCCGCTCTGGTGGTGGCACTGCATTTGAGGTGCGGTTTTCTCCTTCCTCTCCTTGCTCTTTGCACCAAGGGGTTTTTGGTTGGCCGGTGGACTACCGGTTTCGCCATCCTTCAATCGATTGAAGATGTTGCTTTCCAAGGAGATTTTCTCCTGATTTTGCTTGCCGGTCGTTCACCAGCATGCCTCCAATTGCTTCGTCCAGTGTAGGACCGATCGGGTGACTGATCGGTGGTTTCTTGCAACGTTCCTCCGCGGGGAGGGATTGCGTCGCTTCGTATTGGCATTGGTTTGCTTTCTCCAATGCACCGGTTCTGCTTTCCTCACTTTCGGTCAACCTTTTCAGCACCTTGAGCGCAGCCAGGGTAGTTGGATTGTCTCCCATATTGGGGACGCGAGATAAGCCTCGCCGGGATCGGTATTGACTGTTTTTCAAGTTAACCGGATAGCTAAAAAAGACGTCTGCACGTGTCGCTTACTCGGACTGGAATCTAAAAAAGAAACCGAATCCCAACGAAGGGAGCATGCTATATACCCTTAGATTAGCAGATTATGCTCCTCCCCTTCGTGGCTCTTCTTCTTTCTAATCGACCAATCTGGGAAATGCATATGTGTCAATAATGAGTTGGACTTAGAATTACTTGATATTGCGAAAAATGATAATGCGTGAGAAATTGGTCGAACATGAATGAAAGGGTTGACAATTACTAAATATTCAATAGATCGCTATTGATAATCAATAGTTTTCTTTAATATGAAGGTAATTTCTGATCCATGGTGCCAAAATTATGAAAATTGTTCAATGGGAATTTCTTTTCAAAAGCATTCTAAACATGTCGCAATTTTGTTACATGTGATCATTTTCGTAATCGAAGTGTTCTCATAAAATATGGCAAATCAAAGACACTGTCGGAAATTCCACTCTAGTTTACCAATCGTTATGAATTTTGAGCACTCATCCCGACGGCACTGCAGCAGCGTCCACGAATAGTCTCAAATTGACGTGCCATCAATTATTCATAACAAATTAAATTTTGTACGAAGCTGCGAGATTGATTGAGGAATATAAGATGTAATAAGGTTGGAAATATTATTCCTTCAACTCTTTTCCACAAATATTATGGCCCTGACAAGGGCCGATGGCTTTCTTAGCCTCGATTCGGTTACAGATAAATAGCACTACGGGATGTTATCAGTTGATTGCCATGGTCAAACGGGGAATTTGCTTATACGACGAACCAGCTGAATGGTTCGTGACGTGGATGGCGCACAATAGCAACGGGTATGGATCCCCGGGCACAAGTCGAAATCAGGAAACGATGCTCACTCTTGAATGCTTGAGCGATTTCACCAGTCCGACGCTCGATTAGCAGCATCTCCTCGGATCAGCATTCTGGGGGCTTCTGGTTTCTGGTTTCCCTAACGGGCTTGCTTTCTGGACCACCGATTCACGAGTCGAAATCTGGGAGCGCGGATAAATTTGCAGCGGCGGATGACGATGGCTTGGACGCTTCTCCGAGCGGCAGTAGTTCGCCGCCGGAGAAGCGCCCAAAGCATCGTACATCGCCGCCGCAAATCAATCTTGCGTCTTCCTCTTCCGACGCCAACCACAACAAATTGGGGACTGTGACCGCGGGTGCAAAAAGCAAAGCGAGAATGACTCGCCCGACCCGTGTTCACAGTCCGAGGCCCGCAACAAAGAAGACTGAGGAAGAAGCCAAGGACCCGTTTGATTTTATAGTGGGGAGCGGAACACCGGTCGAAAAGTGCGTCGAACGTGATTGGATTGGATAAGAAAAGAGGTCAACA
This sequence comes from Aedes aegypti, assembly GCF_002204515.2. Classification (NCBI taxonomy): domain Eukaryota; kingdom Metazoa; phylum Arthropoda; class Insecta; order Diptera; family Culicidae; genus Aedes; species Aedes aegypti. The sequence continues at coordinate 18,538 of NW_018734717.1, forward strand.
TTTTATCAAATTTTCAATAGTTAAACAACAAAATTCCACTTATCGGATATAGTTACTTACGCATGCGTAACATATATTTCTGATCGAATGATTTAGTATCGTAATAATTGGTTCATAAACAACTGAGTTATTAACGTTCAAAATCTCCCCTAATTTCGTTACATGTCTCATTTTCCGTACTTTTAAAGTGCACCCCAATATAGAAAACAAAGACGTAGTCCTACGTCAAAAGTGAAACATAAATAATTCATGAATCAGAGTTTGTGTCGACACTCACAGTGACGAACAATTCATAGTTTGTTGAAAATTCATATTTACGTCCCACAATTGTAACGATTAAATGTGCAGTCATACATATTTTATAGATTAGAAATAGTAGCATGAAACGAGCTCACCAATTGATCCTTTATCCTTCACTATGCAGCCACAATCCACTCTCAGCCTCACTCGTTTGCTCGGCTATATAAAAGCACTCAGAAAAAAATAGGCGCGCGACCCGAAAAGGAAAAAAAAACTTGGCTTTCTTGACGCACTGCCCAGCAGCAAGCGTCAAGGTCAAAGGATAAAAAAAAACTAACCGATCACGCCACTTTTTCACTTACTAAACCGACGCGCGACATGTTTGATCCTGCCTTCGTCGCTCGCCCCCGTAGGAGCAAGCGTCAAGGTCGAAAGATCAAACAGAACTCTCTTTGAGAAATTCGTAAATATATCCAAGAAAAAATAACTATTGGAGCATTCTCTGAAGAAGTTCCCAAATATTGGTCTAAGTTCCTTTAGGAATCCTCGGAGGAATTTCTGGCAGACTCTTGAAGTGATTCCCAAAGAATTCCCAAGACGAATTAACAGTTCTACCTTGAAGGAACGAGGAAGGAGAAATCTTTTAAGAGAACACTGGAGGAATTTCAAAAGAATTCATAGAAGATACCCTAGAAGGATCCCTGAAGCATAACCTGGGGAAATCTCACAAAAATTTGCAAGTGGAATCTCTAAAAGAATTCCCGGTGAAATCCCATGGAGGAAGTTTTGATGAATTTCCTGTGACATCCCTGAAGGCTTCTTGGTGGAATACTTGGAAGAATTATTGATGGAATCCCTTGATGAAGTCCTTGAAGTATCCTTGGAGAAATTCTGGGTAGAATCACTTGTAAAAATTTGTGGAATAAGTCTCATCAGGTAGTTTTGTAGGAATTCCTGAAAGAATTTCTAGAGAAAAAGAATCCTGAATAAATCTGTATTGGAATTCCAGAAGTTTTATTTGAGAAATTCTTAAACAAACCGTTGCAGGATTTTTGGTGGAATTATTGGAAGGAGCATAGAAAGAATTACTGAATAAACCCCTTGGGGAATTTTTGGATACATCCTTGGAGGAATCTGTAGAAAAATTACTGAAAAGAATCGCTGAACAAATTCCTGGTGGAATTTCTGATGAATCGCCTGGTGGAATTTAAGGATGAATCCTGGAATAAGTCTTGGTGAAATCCCTGGGAGAATTCCGGGTTATGAATTTCTAGAGAAGTTTCTGAAAGTATGTGTGATGTGATTCCAGGGTAATGCGTGATGGGATCCTTAAAACAGCTTAAACTAACTCCCAGAGGAATTCCTGAAGGAATTTTTGAAGAAATTATCATAGACATGTCTGCAGGAATTATTTAAGATACCACTTGAGGATTTATCGTTGATGGAATGAGTCGAATTCTAAATAATTTGTAGAAGAACATTTGAAAGAATCTATGGAAGAATGGATGGATGAATTTCTAAAGGTATTTTAGGAATACCTTCAGGAATTCATCCATACATTCCGCCATAGATTCATAGACAGGATTTTGCCAGGAGAGATTTCTGGTAGAATCTGTAGACAATTTCTGGAGATATGATCGAATAAATTCCTGGGACGAATCCCAGGAAAAATAACTGGTGGAATCCCTAGTAATCCCTGGAAAAACTCCAAAGTAGAATAACTAGAGAAAACCACTTGAATATTATGGGTAAAACGCTTAGAGATATCCTCATAGCCATTCCAATATCAATGATTGTTCACAATTATCCACGAAAGAGGCCCCTCGTAATTTAAAATATTTGCCGGAATACTTCGTGCTTATTATAACTGAAATTATTCATCATTATCTATTCATTCCTGTACTAAAATTTGAAAAAGCTCTTATCTTCTTGACTACGATTATTATCCAATCATCCTACAAAAATTCCCCCAACAGGCACAGATATTGTTTTTTGGAAAAAAATGTTTTTGGGAATCCCTCGGTGCATTTTTTTTATGGCAAATTAAAATTAAAATTTATGTTTGACCAGTGAAAGATTTGGCGATGCTTATTTTTCATAATAAACCTTTGCCGTAAACTCGCCGTGAGCAGAGTCAATCGCACGCCTTCGATTGCGACGAGATGAGTCTGACTGAGTCACGCTTGTTCGTTTGATGAGATCCACTCCGGTCGACGGCACATATGGGATTATGCTGAGCTCATTGAGGGGTGATTTTTTGCTTTGTTCGGTTTTGTCTGACTTTTGGTTTTATGATGGGAGGAATCAATTTCACCATAGATGGATGGAACTAATCTAGTTGGTCCGGTGGATAGATATGACGAGGGGTCACAGAAGGGAGGCGATTACGATTTTGATTCTGGGCTGTGTGAATTGAGATGATGGCTCCAGAGGCCTTTGACTGCTATCGACGGGTAATAAAAGAGCGATGGCCATGAAAAATAGGATCATTATTGTATCCGGGGCCTAGCCAAAGGTGACAAGTGATAGGCAAGGGAATCATGAACATATGGAAGAACAATATATTCGATTGCTGTATGGCATTTAAAGAATCGGAATTTTGAATGGGATCGATATTTAGACATAGTTGATTTCCAAAGATTTAAACACAACTTGACTATAATTTTTAATCGATTCATATTAGTTTTGGTTCTGTTGAATCTAAACCTCCATGAATTATAATGCATTCGAAAATTACTGCGGAAGATGTTACTCATAAGCCTCTTGTAATATTTTCTTCAAATTTACGAATGTTAAGAAAATTCTTTTAAATTAATTTTAATTTCCACATACGCAATGAAATACATTTCTTACATACACAAAGAAATTCCAAGATTAAAGAGATGTTCCAAGCCTTCCAAGACCTTCTTGCATTTCCCAGACAACCAGAATGCACGTATAATAAAATCACCTTCTGCGTTATGCGATGTTTATATGTGCAATGTTTCACGTATAAGATATCGTAAAAAGCCCTTATACGTACAAAAGTGGAGGTGATATACGTGCATATTTTTTATGATGAAAGATAGCATTCAATGCGAGTGTGTAGATTTTATTGCGAACTAATCTGTACTCTTATTCGACTTAATTTATGATCACAACATTTATTTGACAGCTGCTATGGATTGATCCGATTTACTTTGTACGAGTGTATGGGACGAAACGAAATATACATATGAACTCGTAAAAAAAGCGTTTTATAGCGAGGAAACTCATCGATGAAACGATTTTATCCACCATTTAGAGCGAATGTGATGCAATTTGTATAGGTAAACGACTTTGTTCGTAAATTGTTATGCGACTTCTGGTTGTCAGGGTTAGGTGTTAAGTTCTACGATCGTGATACGATATTCTCTTAAAAGTTGTACATAATTAATATTTACCAATATCAGTTCGATGAAAAGCAAATTACATAATTTCTTATTCATCCACGAATTCCCTGGACCATAGATCTTCCAATCAACGAGTATGGCTTGAAAGACAGGTTAAAGAAGAGCTTCATAATGTATCGAAAGAAAAGTTCTAAATCGTTCACGATCCTCCGGAAATATTGATCTTAAGAACTGCTAGCGTGATAACTGATCATTTTAAAAGTAGTATACTTTAAGCAGACTCATACAGATTATTCCAAACTAGTTAAGGGTCATCCACTGAATAGTTAAGTATGAAAAAGAATGTGTTGCTCTATTCCTCTAATGTATAAATGTGTATTTGCATGCAGTACAATTGACACATATACATTCTTATTTCGACTCCACTTTTGACGTAGGACTACGTCTTTGTTTTCTATATTGGGGTGCACTTTAAAAGTACGGAAAATGAGACATGTAACGAAATTAGGGGAGATTTTGAACGTTAATAACTCAGTTGTTTATGAACCAATTATTACGATTTTAGTATCATTCGATCAGAAATGTATCTACGCATCGTTAGTAATATATCCGATAAGTGAATTTTGTTGTTTAACTATTGAAAATTTGATAAATGTTGACCCCTTTCTTATCCAACCAATCACGTTCGAGCACTTTTCGACGGTGTCGCTTCCCACTATAAAAGCAAATGGTCCCTGCTTCTTCCCTCAGTCTTCTTTTTGCGGTCGGACTGTGAACACGTTCGGGCGAGTCATTCTCGCTTTGCTTTTGCACCCGCGTCACAGTCCAATTTGTGTCGTCGAAGAGGAAGACGCAATATTGATTTGCGGCGGCGATGACGATGGCTTGGGCGCTTCTCCGAGCGGCAAACTACTGCTGCTCGGAGAAGCGTCCACTGAGGAAAGCAAACGTAAGACTGTCATAAGATTTGCTTATGGAATTACGACACAAGAAAAATCTTTGAAATTCATAAGACCATCGTATGGTTTTCGGCAGATGTTGTTTCCATAATACACCTCGAAGGAATTTCGTAAGATGATCTTATGAACCAGCATTGACTTGATAACAAAATCCATAGATAGTCTTATGAATTACGTTCTGATCCATTCTTGGTTCCATAAGACTGTCTTGTGTAATTTGAGCTTTAGATTATAAATTTCAATGAATGAATAATACTAATCCGCGTTGAAAAATAGGTTAACCAACTTGGGAAAATCAAATTTTCATCCATTTTGTCATGTCGCAATTCGATTAAAGCACATTACTGTAAGCATTAGAATCGATTTGCGATACGACAAAATGGATGAAAATTCGATTTTCTCTAGTTGGCTAACCTATTTTGAACGCGAAGAAGTATATTATAGCAGCGAAACATTATTGAGAAAAGTTGTGAAGAACGCCTGAATTGGTGCAGGTTTACGTTAGGGGCGGATTAATGGATGAGGGGGGTTTGTGATTTCTTACGCGTCATACAAATTGTTTTGAATTTTCATTCAAAAATCTTATTCGTTGGCTCCAATTCCTTAATCTGATCGAAAGAAAGTGTTAGTTACAGCGGAATTGATGATAAATAGAAAATATTTACCCTTTAATGCATTAGAAACGGAGTCAGCCAGCGACAAATCAGCAAACACGTCCATTTCGGAAGCCATATTGAATTTCTGATAGTGAAATGGCTGTACCGAGAAAATTTGCCTCACGTGGTTCTTCACAATGATGAGAAATGGGATTCATAAGCGTTCTTATGACATTGACAATTGATTGTTATGAAAAAATTACACTTGTCTTATGAATCTCAATCTCGTCGAATGAAATACGCAAGTGTCTTATGAACCAACAAAAAAATAATAAAAAACGCGTTCATTAGTGTGATCTTATGAAAATCATGCGAGATTTTTGCCTCAGTGTCCAAGCCATCGTCGTCGCCGCCGCAAATTTATCCGCGCTCCCAGATTTCGACCCGTGATAAATTCAGCATCGGCGGTCCAGAAGCAAGCCCGATAGGAACCAGATACCAGAAGCCCCCAGAATTGCTGATCCGAGGAGCTGCTGCTAATCGAGCGTCGGAAGCGCTCGAGTTTCCAGATTTCGACACGTGCCCGTGGATCCACTACCCGTTGCTGTTTGCGTTGAGGATTTCCCGTTTGACCATGGCGATCAAGTGATAACTTCCCGCAGTGCTATTCATCTGCCATCGGACCTTGTCAGGACCATCAAATTTGTGGTAAAGAGTTGAAGGAATAATATTTCCAACCTTATTACATCATATATTCCTCAATCAATCTCGCAGTTTCGTACAAAATTTAATTTGTTATGAATAATTGATGGAACGTCAATTTGAGACTATTCGTGGACGCTGCTGCAGTGCCGTCGGGGTGAGTGCTCAAAATTTCACTTTAAAAGTACGGAGAATGAGACATGTAACGAAATTAGGGGAGATTTTGAACGTTAATAACTCAGTTGTTTATGAACCAATTATTACGATTTTAGTATCATTCGATCAGAAATATATGTACGCATCGTAAGTAATATATCCGATAAGTGAATTTTGTTGTTTAACTATTGAAAATTTGATAAATGTTGACCTCTTTCTTATCCAACCAATCACGTTCGAGCACTTTTCGACGGTGTCGCTACCCACTATAAAAGCAAATGGGTCCCTGCTTCTTCCCTCAGTCTTCTTTTTGCGGTCGGACTGTGAACACGGTCGGGCGAGTCATTCTCGCTTTGCTTTTGCACCCGCGTCACAGTCCAATTTGTGTCGTCGGAAGAGGAAGACGCAAGATTGATTTGCGGCGGCGATGACGGCAAACTACTGCTGCTCAGAGAAGCGTCCAAGCCATCGTCATCGCCGCTGCAAATTTATCCGCGCTCCCAGATTTCGACTCGTGATCGGTGGTCCAGAAGCAAGCCCGTTAGGAACCAGAAACCAGAAGCCCCAGAGTTGCTGATCCGAGGAGATGCTGCTAATCGAGCGTCGGACTGGTGAAATCGCTCAAGCTTTCAAGAGTGAGCATCGTTTCCTGATTTCGACTTGTGCCCGGGGATCCAATACCCGTTGCTATTGTGCGCCATCCACGTCACGAACCATTCAGCTGGTTCGTCGTATAAGCAAATTCCCCGTTTGACCATGGCAATCAACTGATAACATCCCGTAGTGCTATTTATCTGTAACCGTATCGAGGCTAAGAAAGCCATCGGCCCTTGTCAGGGCCATAATATTTGTGGAAAAGAGTTGAAGGAATAATATTTCCAACCTTATAACATCTTATATTCCTCAATCAATCTCGCAGCTTCGTACAAAATTTAATTTGTTATGAATAATTGATGGCACGTCAATTTGAGACTATTCGTGGACGCTGCTGCAGTGCCGTCGGGGTGAGTGCTCAAAATTTCATAACGATTGTAAACTAGAGTGGAATTTCCGACAGTGTCTTTGATTTGCCATATTTTATGAGAACACTTCGATTACGAAAATGATCACATGTAACAAAATTGCGACATGTTTAGAATGCTTTTGAAAGAAATTCCCATTGAACAATTTTCATAATTTTGGCACCATGGATCAGAAATTTACCTTCATATTAAAGAAAACTATTGATTATCAATAGCGAACTATTGAATATTTAGTAAATGTCAACCCTTTCATTCATGTTCGACCAATTTCTCACGCATTATCATTTTTCGCAATTATCAAGTAATTCTAAGTCCAACTCATTATTGGCACATATGCATTTCCCAGATTGGTCGATTAGAAAGAGAAGAGCACGAAGGGGAGGAGCATAATCTGCTAATCTAAGGGTATATAGCATGCTCCTTCGTTGGATTCGGTTTCGAGTTTACTTTCACCCCTTGAGGGTATCGGACGTTTTTTCGAGAGCGCGGTTTAATATCGTAGTCAGTTCGCGGCTTGCAACCCAGTATGGGACGCAAGCGAAAGGTTCGGAACGGAAAGCCGGCCGACATTACGGCCAGCACACCGGAGCAGCCCAACACGAGGAAGAAGCGTCAAGTTGACGAAATCTCTCTTCAGGAGACAATCCTGTCGCGAAATCGGTACAGCACTGGAGGAACGGCTGTCAACGATAGCGACTTAGGTGACTTTGGCGACGTGCCGGATGAGCAGCAGCAACAACAGCAGCGCGATCCACCTGGAAAAATCCCTCCGCTGATGGTAAAGTCCGTCGGCCTCAGCAAACTGCAAGCCACCATGAAGGCGCTCAACATCAGTGCGATGTACAAGCTATGTCGCATTGGAGTCAAAGTGATCCTCAACTGCAAGGAAGACTACCAAAAAGCCAAGGCCTACCTGGTGAGGAGCAAAGCCGAATTCTTCAGCTTCGACATGCCTTCGGAAAAACCATTCAAGGCTGTCATCCGTGGTCTCTGTGACATGGAACCAGAGGCCATCAAGATGGAATTGGAAAACCGCTACAAACTCAAGCCATTAGCGGTATTTCCAATGAATCGCCACGACAGGAAGAGAGTGTATCGATATGCCCTGTACCTCGTGCACTTCAAGAAAGGAACAGTGACCCTTGGAGCTCTGAAGGCAGCTAGAGCAGTCAACGACGTCATCATCACCTGGGAGGCATACCGTGGAGCGAATCGAGACGTTACTCAGTGTATGCGCTGCCTGCATTTCGGTCACGGAGCAAGAAATTGCAATGTGACGCCGAGGTGTGGTGTCTGCACTCAGCAACACGAGACCAGAGACTGCCCATCGAAGAGGTGGTTGACTACAAGTGTGCCAATTGTGGCGGTAACCATCGAGCGACCGATCGCACCTGTGAAAAACGAGCGGAATACAAGCGGATCCGAATGCAAGCTTCAAGCCAAAACCAGCCAAGACGCCGGATGAAGGAGGCGCCGAAATTCAGCGAGGAGAACTTCCCCCCAATCCCATCGCAAGCCGGGGGCAGGCCATCCGAACGTCAAGCAGGCACGGATACTCCTCCGCCGGGTTTGTCCTATCGGGATCGACTTTGCCAGCGTGGAACATCTATCTTCCAGCCTCAGCAGAGCAATGCAGCGCCGCACGACAACTCGGCTCCATTGCTCACGCCTGAGCAACTTCTGCCCATCTTCCACGATATGTGGCAGCAAATGCAACAGTGTCGCACCCGTGCGGACCAAATCCTCTGCTTGGGAGAATTCATCATCCGCCATGGCTAATGGCCTGAAGGTTCTGCTCTGGAACGCCCACTCCGTTAAACCCAAGGATGTGGAATTACTCGACCTCGCGGAGAGAGAAGAAGCGCAAGTAATCACCATCACCGAAACCCATCTGAAGCCCGGCGTCAACTTCTGCCTTCTGGGATACAACACAGTGCGGCTTGACAGAACGGCTACCAATGGAGGTGGAGTGGCCATTGCTGTTAAGCAGCCGATCAAATTCGTGATCCAACCCGACTACAGGA